>NC_083574.1:3154420-3454420 GCF_027579695.1 Neoarius graeffei
AGTGTAAAAGAATCAAGAGTGTATTTTCATTTATTTTCCACTGAAAATGGTGAGCTGTAATATAGTAGGGAGTGATTTTTATTTTTTTATTGGTGAATATTTATTTTATTATTATTTTATTTCTCATTTTATTCTAACTAATGTTTGACTTTATTGTACAAATGCTGCTGGCATCTCCCTGCACAAAATTTCATGTTCAATTTTACAATTAAACATACATTTCATGAATATGAAGGTCTTTGTCAGTGTGTGCTATGTTTAATTTCATGTGAATTATAATGTTTACATTTATCGGTTGCACATATCGGTTATCGGCATCCCAATTCCATAATAATCGGTATCGGTATCGGGCCTGAAAAAAACATATCGGTCGATCCCTAGTCATTAAAGCTCAAACATAAAATTTCACACAAAATTAGCAGATGCTACCTGAGACACCTGGAGCAGGTCCACCGGGTATTATATTTATATATTTATTAAAGAGCACTAAATTTATATTTCTGTAAAAACCATGAACTTAATCTTCATCTAAAAAGGCTTTTAATATTACTTCCTGATTTCCACAGAAACCTTTATCATTTAGTGCATTACTTAAAAAAGAAAGAAAGAAAGAAAGAAAGAGTGGGGCTAGAAAGAAAGAAAGAAAGAAAGAAAGAAAGAAAGAAAGAAAGAAAGAAAGAAAGAAAGAGAAAACGTGGGTGTAGAAAGAAAGAAAGAAACTGGGGCAAGAAAGAAAGAAAGAAAGAAAGAAAGAAAGAAAGAAAGAAAGAAAGAAAGAAAGAAAGAAAGAAAGAGAAAATGTGGGTCAAGAAAGAAAGAAAGAAAGAAAGAAAGAAAGAAAGAAAGAAAGAAAGAAAGAAAGAAAGAGTGGGGCTAGAAAGAAAGAAAGAAAGAAAGAAAGAAAGAAAGAAAGAAAGAAAGAAAGAAAGAGAAAACGTGGGTGTAGAAAGAAAGAAAGAAACTGGGGCAAGAAAGAAAGAAAGAAAGAAAGAAAGAAAGAAAGAAAGAAAGAAAGAAAGAAAGAAAGAGAAAATGTGGGTCAAGAAAGAAAGAAAGAAAGAAAGAAAGAAAGAAAGAAAGAAAGAAAGAAAGAAAGAGTGGGGCTAGAAAGAAAGAAAGAAAGAAAGAAAGAAAGAAAGAAAGAAAGAAAGAAAGAAAGAGTGGGGCTAGAAAGAAAGAAAGAAAGAAAGAAAGAAAGAAAGAAAGAAAGAAAGAAAGAAAGAAAGAGAAAATGTGGGTCAATAAAGAAAGAAAGAAAGAGTGGGGCTAGAAAGAAAGAAAGAAAGAAAGAAAGAAAGAAAGAAAGAAAGAAAGAGTGGGGCTAGAAAGAAAGAAAGAAAGAAAGAAAGAAAGAAAGAAAGAAAGAAAGAAAGAGTGGGGCTAGAAAGAAAGAAAGAAAGAAAGAAAGAAAGAAAGAAAGAAAGAAAGAAAGAAAGAAAGAAAGAAAGAAAGAAAGAAAGAAAGAGTGGGGCTAGAAAGAAAGAAAGAAAGAAAGAAAGAAAGAAAGAAAGAAAGAAAGAAAGAAAGAGTGGGGCTAGAAAGAAAGAAAGAAAGAAAGAAAGAAAGAAAGAAAGAAAGAAAGAAAGTGGGGCTAGAAAGAAAGAAAGAAAGAAAGAAAGAAAGAAAGAAAGAAAGAAAGAAAGAAAAGGTGGGGCTTGAAACACTTTGGGTTTGTGTGTAAATTGGGGGCGGTAACTTTAACTCGCTCAGTATTTTGCTGTTCCAGCACAACGCAGAGTGGTTTATTCTGGACTCGGTTAATGCTTCGTGGTCTGTTCAGTCGATGCAGATGGTTTCAGGATCGGCTGCTGCTGCTGTTGTAAGTTTTCAGTTCTTGTCGGCCAAACTGCAGAGGAACGAGCGTTATTCATGAGAAATACACAAACTGCAGAGGAACGAGCGTTATTCATGAGAAATACACAAACGGCAGAGGAACGAGCGTTATTCATGAGAAATACACAAACGGCAGAGGAACGAGCGTTATTCATGAGAAATACACAAACTGAAGTCCACAGGAAGCAGTTTAGAGCCTGAAGGCATGTGACTCCTCACTGCGACTCTGTAGAAAGTCGTTACAGTTCTGCATAACATCCTGTCTCTGAACTCTGTGAGAACTTTCCTCATCTGTCGCTGTAAACATCATGTTCTGTGGCAGCACTGATGCTGTGGAATTCATTCTGAAAGAGATTTAGTCGTTTAATTCAATCGCATTTCCACTGAAACCTCAAAACTGAGTCAGGATCGGATCCAATGAAATCAGAGACACAATCCGTGGAGCAGAAAAATGTACAGTACAGATACGAGCCCTGACACTTTATTTAGTCTCATTTAATCTCACCATCAGCCGTGTGCTCAAACTGACATGTAATGAGATTATAATGAGTTATAATGAGATTCTAATGATATTATAATGAGATTATAATGGGGTTATTATGAGGAAATTTTTCCTGTTCTCAAGCTGAGGCCAAAAGCAGTAATCAGATAAACCACATGCTGAAGATCACAGATCCTTATGCTGCATTTGGCTAGAGCTCATAACTCATAATTCCTGACCTCCAACCAGGAAAAAAGAAGAAGAAGAAGAAGAAGAAGAAGAACACGCCCCCTCAACTCAGGATTCCTAGTCAGGAAATCAGGATGGTCTCCTCAACTCTGAGCTCTTCCGAGTTCAGCAAGTGACATTTTTTTAATTTAGTTGGCTTCTTTCTTTCTTTCTTTTTCTTTCTTTCTTTCTTTCTTTCTTTCTTTCTTTCTTTTTCAACTTTCCCTTTCTCACCTTTTGCAAAATTCTTTATTTCTTTCAAAAGGTGTTACAGAAAGAAAGAAAGAAAGAAAGAAAGAAAGAAAGAAAGAAAGAAAGAAAGAATAAACACACGTATGCAGTGTAACTCATTTAGACGTGAGCCGTGATGCTGTGTTTGATGATGATGCTGGGCGTGGCTATGTTGATTCAACGCCACTTGCTGAATTCAGAGGAGACTATCCCGAGTTCCTGAGTGGGAATTGCAAGATGAGGGGGCGTGTTCTTCATTTTTTTTCCTGGTTGGAGGTCAGGAATTACGAGTTATGAGCTCTCGCTGAACTCAGCGTGAGGGTCTGTGGTATCAGAGGAATAAATTTCATTCCTTCAGATCATGCTGTTGTAGGAAAATAATCAACTTCTGTTCAGAAGCAGTAACTCCACTTCATCTCACACCCTGTCGTTGATTATTTTACTATAACAGCATGGCACCCAGTGTTCCATTCCTCACACATTGTCATTTGTAACACTTTTATTTCACTTGAAGTCTCTTGTGTCCAAATTAAAGTCAGTTATATATTTTTTCTTTTCTTTTGTTTCGTTTGCTGAACAGTTATCAAAGCATACGGTCGATTACAGAGACTCGATCTCAATAAAAAGGTCTCTAGAGTGCGGCTCTCATCGAGTTGAGTGGGATCTCATTTCATTCTCGAGTGTGTGTGGGCAGCCGAGAGTTTCACCTTTTGATCTCGTGAAGTCTCCACGCAACCTGGAAATCCCTCATAGCGTTTTCTGTGCTAAGAGATCAGGATGTTCATGAGATAAAGGTTCTAGAATGTTTCTTGTCAAGTTCTGGAAATCTTCTTGGCTTTCTCGCTTATGTTTGAAGAGAAGAATTATTAGTCATACATTCCTGTGAATTTTTGCATCATAAGAGAAGTCCTGAGTGTTAAAGGTTAAAGGTTAGGGCAAGGGGCAGCATTAGCAGCTGTAGCTTTTACTAAGACTAAATTTATTTATGCAAATTCCAGTGAAATGACCCTGCCTCATTAGTATCCCTATAAACTTTTAAGAAAGTATGAAAGCATGATTCATCACCAGCAGCGATGGGAATAACGGCGTTAGAAATAAACGGTGTTACTAACGGCGTTACTTTTTTTAGTAACGAGTAATCTAACTAATTACTTTTTACATCGTTATAACGCCGTTCCCCGTTACTTACAATAAAATACTATGCGTTACTTTATTAAAGCTGTTTTCATCTGGCACGCTGCTCGTTCAGCCTTTCTTTACTCTGCTTTAGTGTGGGGCGGGGAGACGCGAGACAACGGCACAGTAAGCCAATCAGAGTAGATTTGGACAACATACGTAGGTAGGCCACGCCTACTGCACTACTGCACACTCTTTCGATCAGAAGACACAGCGATGGCGAGCGGTCAGCCCAGCACTGCGCTTTCACATTGGAAATACAGCCATTGCTTTTCATTACTTGAAATAAAAGGCAAAAATGTCTACGTGCAATGCACATTATGTCGAGGAACAAAGCGTTTGTCCTCGTCAGTGGCCAGTAATTAGTAACAATTTTAATAACTACAAAAATATATTACATTTGATAGATGTCTTCTCACATTGTCCCACAAAAATATTAATATAGTGTAGATAATGTTACTGATTGGTTCTGTTAAGTGTCCATTTCAGTCATTAAACACATTTAACATTCACTTTTATTATGATTACACTAATTGAATTGAATTGATTTTTTTTTTTTGGGGGGGTAACAAAATTTAATGGAATAATTACTTTCCCTGGTAATTAGTTACTTTAATGACAAAGTAACTTCGTTACTAACTCAGTTACTTTTTGGGAAAAGTAACTAGTAACTATAACTAATTACTTTTTGAAAGTAACGTGCCCAACACTGATCACCAGTCACAGTGTGAATAATTTTAAGCTCGTCATTCTCTCTTAAGTGTAAATCCGTGCGGTGAAAGACATGACTGGAGGCCAGAGCAGGCTGGCAGATGGCTAACATCTTTTGATTAGCATTGCGGTTTTTCCACTCAGTTCTGCAGAGTTAAGAGTGTTAAGACACTAACCATGGCAACAAATGTGTTTAATTAGGAGACATGAGGAATTTGCAAAACTGCTTTTCAGATGTTTTGAATCAAAATTAATGTCAACAGTAATATTGTTGAGATGTTTCAGAAGGAAATAGACTTTAGATTCAGATGTTAGATCTTCTCTTTTCAGCATGGAAAAAAATACACTCTTAGAAAACTCTTCACTTACTCAAGGGTAAACCGGAGAGGGAAGAGTGCTTATCTTCTTAAAGCTGATACATAGTGGTGCTTGAAAGTTTGTGAACCCTTTCGAATTTTCTATATTTTCTATAGAACCCAGTTAAACAAATGAGACAAAAATATTATACTTGGTCATTTATTTATTGAGGAAAATGATCCAATATTACATATCTGTGAGTGGCAAAAGTATGTGACCCTTTGCTTTCAGTATCTGGTGTGACCCCCTTGTGCAGCAATAACTGCAACTAAACGTTTGCGGTAACTGTTGATCAGTCCTGCACACCGGCTTGGAGGAATTTTAGCCCGTTCCTCCGTACAGAACAGCTTCAACTCTGGGATGTTGATGGGTTTCCTCATATGAACTGCTCGCTTCAGGTCCTTCCACAACATTTCCATTGGATTAAGGTCAGGACTTTGACTTGGCCATTCCAAAACATTAACTTTATTCTTCTTTAACCATTCTTTGGCAGAATGACTTGTGTGCTGAGGGTTGTTGTCTTGCTGCATGACCCACCTTCTCTTGAGATTCAATTCATGGACAGATGTCCTGACATTTTCCTTTAGAATTTGCTGGTATAATTCAGAATTCATTGTTCCATCAATGATGGCAAGCCGTCCTGGCCCAGATGCAGCAAAACAGGCCCAAACCATGATACTACCACCACCATGTTTCACAGATGGGATAAGGTTCTTATGCTGGAATGCAGTGTTTTCCTTTCTCCAAACATAACGCTTTTCATTTAAACCAAAAAGTTCTATTTTGGTCTCAACCGTCCCCAAAACATTTTTCCAATAGCCTTCTGGCTTGTCCACATGATCTTTAGCAAACTGCAGACGAGCAGCAATATTCTTTTTGGAGAGTAGTGGCTTTCTCCTTGCATCCCTGCCATGCACACCATTGTTGTTCAGTGTTCTCCTGATGGTGAACTCATGAACATTAACATTAGCCAATGTGAGAGAGGCCTTCAGTTGCTTAGAAGTTACCCTGGGGTCCTTTGTGACCTTGCATACTATTACACGCCTTGCTCTTGGAGTGATCTTTGTTGGTCGACCACTCCTGGGGAGGGTAACAGTGGTCTTGAATTTCCTCCATTTGTACACAATCTGTCTGACTGTGGATTGGTGGAGTCGAAACTCTTTAGAGATGGTTTTGTAACCTTTTCCAGCTTGATGAGCATCAACAACGCTTTTTCTGAGGTCCTCAGAAATCTCCTTTGTTCGTGCCATGATACACTTCCACAAACATGTGTTGTGAAGATCAGACTTTGATAGATCCCTGTTCTTTAAATAAAACAGGGTGCCCACTCACACCTGATTGTCATCCCATTGATTGAAAACACCTGACTCTAATTTCACCTTCAAATTAACTGCTAATCCTAGTGGTTCACATACTTTTGCCACTCACAGATATGTAATATTTGATCATTTTCCTCAATAAATAAATGACCAAGTAGAATATTTTTGTCTCATTTGTTTAACTGGGTTCTCTTTATCTACTTTTAGGACTTGTGTGAAAATCTGATGATGTTTTAGGTCATATTTATGCAGAAATATAGAAAATTCTAAAGGGCTCACAAACTTTCAAGCACCACTGTATACTTTCATCACAGGTGGATTCTGATGACTTCACTGCATCGTGAAGACACTTCTGGAGTTCAGAGAAGAAGCTGTCCAAACCAAAGAGACTCGAAATGCTCAATAAAGAGGTGGAAATAAGTGGGATTTTTAAAAGAGTGAAACTTATTTATTGAGTTTTGTTCAGATAAACAGTACAATGTGTCACAGGTCAACAAAGTGCTGTTCTTATTCAAATTATTGTCCAAATTAATCTCCCTTTCTCAAGAATCCAGTTTTGCCAAACGATTGTTCAGCTATTGTACACAAATGATATCCTCATTTTTGCACCAGATCCCATCCCCTGCCCTTGTGCTCAACATAATAAAAGAGATTTCTCATAACTTCACAAGACATGAAAACATTTTATCATCCTATGACTCCAAATCCCTCTGCTGCATGGGTAATTTCTCCTGGCCTTAGAAAGATATGAAATATTAAGTCGTAACATTCCCTGCTGTCTTGTCTGAATTGGCGAGGGTCAAGTCCAATCCTCTAACCAATACATTTCTAACAAATACACAACAGTGGTCACATTTCCGTCTTTCCCTGTGGGGTATGGTTGGCTAACCATTGCTGCATCCACTCATTATCAGAAACCTACTTCATTTGCTTTGAGAATTTAATAACCTGTGTCATAAATTCCTGTAAATGAGAAACCATCTAGATGAACCCCTGCACACACGAGTGGAGAAAGAGGAACTAACCATTCCCAATCTGACATCATATCACTACACATTCTGCGTACTGGTCCTTATCTCCTGAATATAGAAAATACCAATAAGAAAATGTACTACATAGCGTTCATCTCTTTATATACACTACCGTTCAAAAGTTTGGGGTCACTTTGAAATTTCTTTATTTTTGAAAGAAAAGCACTGTTCTTTTCAATGAAGATCACTTTAAACTAATCAGAAATCCACTCTATACATTGCTAATGTGGTAAATGACTATTCTAGCTGCAAATGTCTGGTTTTTGGTGCAATATCTCCATAGGTGTATAGAGGCCCATTTCCAGCAACTCTCACTCCAGTGTTCTAATGGTACAATGTGTTTGCTCATTGCCTCAGAAGGCTAATGGATGATTAGAAAACCCTTGTACAATCATGTTAGCACAGCTGAAAACAGTTGAGCTCTTTAGAGAAGCTATAAAACTGACCTTCCTTTGAGCAGATTGAGTTTCTGGAGCATCACATTTGTGGGGTCGATTAAATGCTCAAAATGGCCAGAAAAATGTCTTGACTATATTTTCTATTCATTTTACAACTTATGGTGGTAAATAAAAGTGTGACTTTTCATGGAAAACACAAAATTGTCTGGGTGACCCCAAACTTTTGAACGGTAGTGTATGAACAATGTTGTTGTTGTTTATTTAAACTTTTCAGAAGGGTTATAGTCTGCATTCCCCAATTGTCCATGTCTAAATAGCTATAAAGGAGTTTTGTGATTTGTATGAAAGTGTAGCATGTGCTACAGTAACGGTGTTAAGAGCACAAGCTCGAAACAGCATCCAAACATGGCTGCTCCGGACTACAACACCCAAGATTCACAGCACCCTCTGTCACCTGAGTACTAGCTGCACCTGTCTCTCATTGCCCTGTAATCACCTCCCCTATTTAAGCTCAGCTCTCACACACTCACGTCGTGAAGTATCGTTTAGCATCTATTCACCTCACTTTACCGAGCCGTTTACTTTCCGCCTAACTTCCAATGTTCCAACCTTTGTTTACATACGTTTTTCCTGACCGCGTTTCTCTGTCTCACCTATGTTATCCTGCTCGCCAATTGACCAACCCCAGCCTGTCACCTGGACTACGATTCCTGCTTCCTGATTTGGCTCAGTCAGCTGTTTGCTTCTCCTGCTCTCCCCTGTGCTTGCATTAGTAAGTGCCTGCATCCTGGCAATAGGGAGACTCAAGGAAATAGTGAGGATCCATATGCATGAGTTTATTAACAGGCACAATTCATATTCTAATGAGCTTAGCTATAAAAAAAAAAGAAAAAGTTCCAGGTCATACAGAGGTGAAGCAATGAATAATAATAATAATAATAATGGGGCGGCACGGTGGTGTAGTGGTTAGCGCTGTCGCCTCACAGCAAGAAGGTCCTGGGCTCGAGCCCCGGGGCTGGCGAGGGCCTTTCTGTGTGGAGTTTGCATGTTCTCCCCGTGTCCGCGTGGGTTTCCTCCGGGTGCTCCGGTTTCCCCCACAGTCCAAAGACATGCAGGTTAGGTTAACTGGTGACTCTAAATTGACCGTAGGTGTGAATGTGAGTGTGAATGGTTGTCTGTGTCTATGTGTCAGCCCTGTGATGACCTGGCGACTTGTCCAGGGTGTACCCCGCCTTTCGCCCGTAGTCAGCTGGGATAGGCTCCAGCTTGCCTGCGACCCTGTAGAAGGATAAAGCGGCTAGAGATAATGAGATGAGATGAGAATGAATGAATAATAATAATAATACCTAAACGGTCATTTGAAGGCAAGCCCAAGGTCACAGGACACAGAATATAAACTTCCAATCCAGACAACAGCTTAGGGATCAAAAAACTTGGCAAGGCTTTTCATTGAAAATGCATCTGAGAACAAAAGGCTCAGAACTTACATAAATGTTAACTGTTGGCAAAACTTCACATTCTCACTACCTATCCATGTGCTTTTGGTGTATCCCATTTGTACTGGAAAATCAGCAGTCCCTAGTCAAAAATACCAACTGGAATACCCCCTGTTGCCACATTCCCAACTCAGAAAGTCAGGGGAACTTTACAAACCCCAACTGCAAAATCCAAGATGGCTGCTCCATGCAACAACAGAGTAAAAGCTGTAGTCAAAGTCCCTCCTGTGCCAGGACCTAGTCTTCCCAGGCAGTCTCTGGTCCCAGTCCTAACCAGGCATTTCGCACATTGTCCAGCACCAATCTCCATAGCCCTCAGCCTCTCGTCTATTATGTAGCTGGGGTTACAGTGGGGCTGGTCCTTTGGAAACCGCAAGAGTCTGACTTCCTACTTGACTCACATCTGTATTGCGGCACGCCTCGCCAGATGGCAGTAGGTATCATTTTGATAATGGTCTTTGGTATGACCCAACCATGAGTAGAACTTATGTTTTCCTGGTCAAGAGGTGGACATGCTAACCATGAGGCCAACTCGCAGTGAAAGCTGTCATAAAATGTATACTGTTTATTAGCAATTCTGTCTTATTTGCATCTCGTTAAATCGGTCGTACACACAGCACTGTTCAACTTCTGTTTGTGGACATGTTGCTATGGTGTTTTTGTGCATAAATTTTCCCTCTCTGTGCAGCAAGCATGAAAGGGTGTTACTGGATAGCAGCTTAGCTGATGGGTGAGACGAGCAGCTGGTTGTAGCCTCAGAGCTACCTGTAACAACAGTCTGTCTATCATCATCTGAAATGGATAAACTGAGAGAATATTTCCCCAGCATTAATTTTCATTTAGGATTTCTTAGTAAAAGAAAAAATCTGCTAAGCCTGCCTGGGTGGTGTTAATGTTATTAAAGTGTAAGATACTTACCTTTGGAAATTTACCCCCATGACATTCCTGGGATTTTAGCCCATGTTGCATCAAAAGGTGTTTCAACATATTGCTGATGTTTCCAACCTTACTTGAAATGATTCTTTTACAGACATTACGCTGTTGTCATCTTTCTTTGTGAAATGAAGCCACGCTTTGGACCGCTTCTTCCTCTCCACCATGACTCCTTCTTGTTGCAAGTTTCCAGCAGCATAGATGCACAATTTGATGTCATGACGCATAAGTTTTTGCAGTCCACAACTGTCAGAAAAACATTGATAAAAGGATTCTATAACTTCGGAGGCATACGATTCTGATGGATTAGATAATCTGGAACCAGCTGTCAACTGGAAACAGTTCTTGATTCCCATCCCTAGATCTGACAGGGTGCAATGAAAGAATATTTGATTTGCCACAATACCAAATGTTTCCAGATCAGGCACTTGCTGAGTCCCACATTTGGATCTTTGTCAATAGGTTCATTCATTCATTCATTCATTCATTCATTTTCCTTCTCTGTCATAAGAGGCTGAGAAGGTCAGTCCACAGGGGAACTGATCAGAATACTTTGGGCCCTTGAGCAAGGCACTTAACCCTCTTTGCTCCAAGGGCAATGCAACATGTCTGGCCCTGCACTCTGACCCCGACCTGGGATTTGAGAAGAAACTAATTACACTATAATGTATACATGACAAATGAAGGTTTTCATCTTCTTCCCGACCTCTCCATCCCCAGCCAGAGATTCCAGCTCCTGCTGTGGGATCCCCAGATGTTGCCAACCCAAGCTGTCCAGCAGGTCCTGGGTCTGTCCCAGAGTCTCTTTCATGTCACACAGCTCTACCAGGAGCTGACCAGGGGGCATCCTGAACCAACTCACCTGTCTCCTTTTGATGTGGAGAAGCAGCAGCTTGACTCTGAAGCTCTCCCAGATTGTCAACCTTTTCATCCCATCATGGAGATTAAGCTCTACAACCCTGAACCCATACTCATGACCTTATGCTTTCAGTCACTACCCACAGCTCACAACCATACATGAGATAAACATAATATCTGATTTACTCATTTACAAAGGTGTATGAGGTTTTTGTGTAGTACCATCTTCTGTACCATCAGAGTTCCTTGATCATGTTTCTCTATCTCTTGTGGGTGTCTTAAAATATTTTCATAAGTGTTGGAATTTCTCTTCTCGCAGTAGTGAAGTACATTTCTCACATCTCTGTGTCAATAATTGGTCCAGGTTTCTTGACATAGATCTTTTTTTCTACCTTGGAATGGAGTCTCTAAAGCCTCATCGTGCTTTCTGAACCCACATCCCACTCACCGCTTGAAGTTCTCACTTTCCTCTAACTGAATCGAATGAATTATTTACAGCAGTTGACAGTTTCTGGGTTTCTACTGCTACTGATCATTTTTTAGCCTTTTCCATGTTGTCAGATGTAGCTTCACCTTCCTGCTTTCTTCTAGTCTGTTTTAAAAGGAACTGTCAGTTTTCGTGCGCCAATTATGCAATATGAGTTGCAACATTTGAAATTTCCATTAAAAAGTGTTGTATTTTGGTTAAACTTCTACTGGGGATTAAAGTTGAGATGTCATGGCAGGAGACTGAATGCGAGAAGCTTTTTAGAAAGTACATCTAAAGAAGTCACTCTGCTTTTTATGAAGTTCCTTAACGTATGTAGAAATTGTTGCTGTATTATGCGCTTTCAAGTTTGGAAATGTATTTTCCTTTTTTATTTATTTTTTTGCCATATTTGATTTCTCATGCAGTATGAAGCTCAAAATGTTCTTTCTTGAAACTACATGTCTAATTAGATGATATTTTATACTGTTTATGATGCTGTGCATGTTGGGATGGAAAGTTAAGAACAATCGGTACAAGTGTTGCCAGGCAAAACAAACCTCGCCCGGTAGCACTTATGATGAAGATATTGCGAAAAAGAGATTGACCTTTTTGGTGACCTTGACCTTGATTTTGACCTTGTGTGTGAACATACTTAGCCAATAAACATGGTTCTGACTCTGATTCTCTGTTGCTCTCAGCCAATCAGAGCACACCGTACTGCTCTCAGCCAATCAGAACACACTGTACTGCTCTCACACCGTACTGCATGATTGTTACACTCTTACATTCTTCTACATTCTACAGACATACATTCTACATTCATCCAGCATGATGACACTGTATATGAGGCAGTAGCCACAAAAACCTTGACCAGACGACCCTCAAAATGTTGGAGGTTTTATTTGAGACCAATATCCATCTATCCTGAAAGTTGCATGAAGATTGGTCCAGCCGTTTTCCCGTAATATCATTTACAAAGAAAAAGAAACAAAGAAACCCCACTGAAAACAACACCTCGCCCCCTGGTGGACTCCATCCCGGGGCAAGGTAAAAATCATGACACCGTTAAATCATGCACAACCATGGCAACATCTGCTGTCATAAAGTGTGTTAATAATAAAATGTTATTGTGGTGCTGTTCTAGGAAAATAATCAACATGGAGCAGATGTACTGTTACCACCCTGAAGTTGATTATTTTCCCGGAACAGGGTGTGTTCTATTCCACTTATACCACAGCAACTTGCTAATGATTACAAAGCACTCTGGCTTTTTATCCATTTATATTTGCATTCAATGTTGTTGAACATACATGTTCCTGTTCTCACAGACGTTATAGCAGCTATAAACACTCGTTCCCTCACCAGCTTCTTATCTCAAAACAAAAACATGCAGATTGTCATGTTACCTGAAGTCCTGAAGATGTCGAAAACCTTAAAGTTCCAGTTTCACCTCTGACTGTTACAAAGAGCTCACATTGGCGATTCCTTCCAGAGATGTTACATAAACAGCTTCTTACTTTAAGAAAATGTCAGTCAACACACTTTAACATGTTTACATAGAGCATCCACTGTACACATCCCTGTGAACGAGCTGTTACTATAGAAACAATAACGTATTAGAACGAACACATTTATTATTATTTATAAACCTGTGATTTTCAGCCTCACTACAGTCAGCTCCCTCCAGGTTGGGAATGAGATGCTGCCACAAGTGAAGGAGTTCAAGTATCTGGGGGTCTTGTTCATGAGTGATGGTAAAATGGAGAGTGAGATGGACAGGCAGATTGGGGCAGCATCAGCAGTAATGCAGGCGTTGTACCAGACCGTCGTGGTGAATAGGGAACTGAGCTGGACCAGTCAATCCACGTTCCAACCCTCACCTATGGTCATAAGCTTTAGGTCGTGACCAAATGGATGAGATCATGGATACAAGCGGCTGAAATGAGTTTTCTCTGTAGGGTGGCTGGGCTCACCCTTAGAGACAAGGTGAGGAGTTCAGACATCCAGAGGGATCTCGGAGTCGAGCCACTGCTCCTTCATGTCAAAAGGAGTCAACTGAGATGGTTCAGACATCAGATTATGATGCCTCCTGGGCGCCTTCCTTTGGAGGTTTTCCGGGCACGTCCAATTGGGAGGAGACCTCGGGGTAGACCCAGAACACACTGGAGAGATTATATATCTCATCTGGCTTGGGAGCATCTTGGGATCCCCCAAGAGGAACTGGAAAGCATTGCTGGGGAGATGGACACTTGGAATACCCGGCTTAGCCTGCTGCCACCGCAACCTGACCCTCGGATAAGCAGAAGAAAATGGACAGATGGATGGGATGGACTACAGTCAGAGCTGCTGTTACAGAGAATAAATCAACACCTTCTCTTCTGGCCCATCGCAATCCAGAATTCAGCAGCACTGTGATGTAACATGGAACCTCATGGCATGGATACTCTCAGAGCAAATGTAGAACCTTTAAGGGTTTTCAGTGCGTGGGGGTGTTTTTTGTGGTTCTATATAGAACCCTAGAACCCTACCACACAGTGTTTTCTGACCTGAAGAGGTTCTAAGTAAAACACCTTCAAGAACCCTTGAAGAACCTCATTTTTCTAAACGTGTATGTCTGTGTAGAAATCTGCACTAATTGCAGCAATTTAATGACATTACTTTTATATTACTTGTAGAATAGTTCACTTTTTGCACTTTATTTTTTTTACACCTCTTTTTAATGATATGCATTAAAATTTTATCTTCTTGTTTTTATTTCTTTCTGTTATGATGATAATTTAATGCTCAATTATTGTTTGTCTGTTTTTCTTTTATTTACTAGCTTTTACTTTTTATTTATTTATTTCTGTTTTTGATCACATTGTACAGCACTGAGCTATATTTTTAAAAGGTGCTATTATTATTATTATTATTATTATTATTATTATTATTATCTCATCTCATCTCATTATCTATTATTATTATTACAGATGAAGGAACAGAGTTTAATACAAAACAGAATATAAGCAGTGAAATACAGTAAATCTGAATTTACTAATAAATATTTTTTTTACTTACTAATAAAAAGACATATCTCGGTTTAGGTGCTTCAGTGTGTGTGTGTGTGTGTGTGTGTAAAATCCTGAGGTTGGAGACATATCATTAATCCAGCTCTCAGGATCAGCTCCAGGTTTCAGAGGACTGTAATTACACTAATGAAGCCGCTTCCGTGCAGTTCAGTGACGGTCTGACAGATGAGAGTGAAGTGTGTGTGTGTGTGTGTGTGTGTGTGTGTGTGTGTGTGTGTGTGTGTGTGTGTGTGTGTGTGAGAAATGGTGTTCATTCAAGTTAGAACCTCACACCTCTGTGTACACTGCAGGCTAAAACACTATCATCAGCTCAGCAGAGGATCTCCTGCAGGTCACGGTGTGGTGGCATCCTTCAGGACGGAAAACTCCACCTCCAGCTCAGCTGGTGTAGCGTATAACCATGTCAGTGTGTGTTGTCTGTCAGATTAGCGGCAGAACAACATTAACAACGACACCGATACCTCAAACAAATTGACACGGAGAGGCGCTAAGACTGAACTTATGCTAAAGGCTACTTTGTAGTGAATTTTTAAAGTTTATTCTTTGTTTGCAGCCACATGACCAAAACTGCTTGTGTCATTGACCACCGCTATGTTGGAGGATATACAATATTTATATATATATATATATATATATATATATATACACACACACAGTGGTGGGATATACAGTGGTAAGAGTAGAGACTGGAAGGTAAAGAGGAGTTACACTGAGAAGCTTGTAGTCTCATCTCATCTCCTCGAGCTGCTTTATCCTGTTCTACAGGGTCGCAGGCAAGCTGGATCCTATCCCAGCTGACTACGGGCGAAAGGCGGGGTTCACCCTGGACAAGTCGCCAGGTCATCACAGGGCTGACACATAGACACAGACAACCATTCACACTCACATTCACACCTACGCTCAATTTAGAGTCACCAGTTAACCTAACCTGCATGTCTTTGGACTGTGGGGGAAACCGGAGCACCCGGAGGAAACCCACGCGGACACGGGGAGAACATGCAAACTCCACACAGAAAGGCCCTCGCCGGCCACGGGGCTCGAACCCGGACCTTCTTGCTATGAGGCGACAGCGCTAACCACTACACCACCATGCCGCCCCAAGCTTGTAGTCATTTCTCAAATCTATTTTAAAAATAATCATTTTGACTGCTTCAAAAGACTGGTATCTAACACACTATAGAACATAGTATTTAGTTCTAAAGGAGCCCTCACTGGGCGACGAGGCTGCAAGATTTGAGGTCAGGAATTCTGTGATCGTTTGAAATTTTTGATTCTTCAAAAATTTAGCGTTTCTTTCTGCACTCTGTAAGCCTCACATTTCGAGCTCCTGCTTTAGTCCCATCTTTGATTTTGTTGTGGCCCATATTTTGTGTGTAATTATGGAGCCCAGTCTGGATCCATAAAATTGTCGAGATCAGCTGGTTTCCCTAATGGAAAGAAAAAGCAAAATAAAAGCAGCGTCATCAAAAATTATATAAAGCTCTTTTTAAAATGAAATAATCGTAGAAGCTTTTGATTGTCGGATCACGATCTCAATGATCAAGGCGAGTTTCTGCACGACCAGGCTATTAAACGATCCAGGAGTCTCATCGCATCACTCCTGTAGAGGGCGGCCCCATGTGGACAGTTGGGGGTCGTGCCTGGAGGACGCTCTGGACTCTTGCAGTGGTGCTTTTGTGGCTGGGGACTGCAGTTGACTTGCTGACTTTGGGACTGCAGTTGACTTGCTGACTTTGGGACTGCGGTTGTCGTGAACAGTTTTGCGCTCAGGTTTCCGTCGGTGAGGGTTTATAGCATCAACGAAGCTGACTTTATGTCATGACTGTTAATGTTATAGTCATGTTGTCTGTTGTTGCCCAAATGAGGATGGGTTCCCTTTTGAGTCTGGTTCCTCTCGAGGTTTCTTCCTCGTGTCATCTGAGGGAGTTTTTCCTTGCCACCATCGCCACAGGCGTGCTCATTGGGGATAGATTAGGGATAAAATTAGCTCATATTTTAAGTCGTTCAAATTCTGTAAAGCTGCTTTGTGACAATGTTTATTGTTAAAAGCGCGATACAAATAAACTTGACTTGACTTGAAAATATTTCTTATATATTGTGATCTTTCATTATAGTTAATTCGTAGCACTTAATCTTGATAAAATGTTCACTGCAGAGTCGTGTGGTTTTTGCTTTCTCACATCGCTGAGATCAGCCCGGTTTATGTTGGACAGACAGTGACGTCTACGATCTGTGGACAACACTCTTGTTTTTTCTCCTTGATTATTTATAATTGCTGGAATTCTAAAGAATTTATAAGTCCCCTTGTCTCCAATAGAGTCGTGCCCACATCCAATTACAGCACAAAGAGTCGGCATAGTGAAGAAACAAAAGGAATTTTTGAGCGTAACAACCTCTCGAGTATATCTTCCATAGTAAATGTGTGCTGCGTGAGTTTGTGTTTATCCTCCAACATGGCCCACTTCCAGTTCAAAGCCTCACACAGAATTAGCTATGATGTGACATGCAAACAAAGAATAGAAAGTGAAGAATCGGAAACATAGTTATCCAGCATCTGGTCTATAGCAGTTCATGATGTTTTGTTTAACTGTGCTGGAGGTATTCTCATTAACCAGATTCCTGATAAATTTCCAGTCAACTGCATCTCCGAGAGCACACGAGAGACCTGAACCTAGCCCAAAAATGAGGCCATTGGATTTCACTTTGACATTAGATTTTAGAGAGAAAAAAAAGAAGTATTTCACATGCATTTATGATTTATGGATATTATCCACTCCATAATCCCCTTTTCGCTATCTTAATCTTTGCAATATAGCTTAAAATAGAAATGATCCTGTAGATCATAGACACACTGTCTACATTTTGTGTAAATTTATTCGACTGAATGCAGATTCTTGGCTGTAATACAAGAGCATCAACTTAAAAAAAATAAATAAATAAATAATATATATATATATATATATATATATATATATATATATATATATATATATATATATATATATATATCCCAATCTGGCAACCCTGTCCCCTGCTCCTCCTCAGAATGCAGGGCAGCATGAGTTCTGCCCCAGTGCAGCTCTAAGAGTACATGTTGCAGTTCCCATGTTTGTCCACTAGGTGCAAAAATAATTCTGTTGCGCTAAACAGAACAGCATGGGACTTGTATAGTGAGCATGCCGCATAAACTGATTACGAAAAAAAGGTGTAATCTTAAAATTTTACAGTAAAATTTTCTGTCAAAAGATGTTTATTTGACTTGAAGGAGTCTCCAGCGTCGGCGCCTTGTAACAGACAGAAGTAAAGCTGTAACATTTCAGGACAGAGGAGTTTATGCTTTGTGGTTTATTTATTTATTTATTTTTAAATCTCATTAACATCAAGAGACAGAAAAAAAGAGATGCTGGTGATGGCCATTAAACCGCTGTTTATAGCTGTAATAACATACGCGAGAATAGGAGCTAACTTTCATAATATAGTTTTTATAAATTATACTTTTTTTCATGATATAGTATATAGTATATATATATTTTTTTTTTAATTATCTTGGGTCCATAGTAATTGGTTAACACTGTTATGGTCACCCCGCCATACGTATGAATAATTTTCTTTTCCTTTCTTTAACTTGTAAAGATTTTTTATTCCTTATTTTATTAATTTTAGCATTGGTGATGAAGCTAATAAAATAAAATAATTAAAATAAAATAACTTGTTTCATGGAACATTAAATGTAACTATAAATAGATAAAAAGTACAACACATCATGCTGATTAAATGAATTAAACATTATAATCGTGGGCAAATTGCTGTGGTATAAGAGGAATAAAACACTTCACTATGTCCTGCTATTGGGTTGGTGGCAGTAACTCTGCTTCACTGTTGATTATTTTCTGATAACAGTACAACATACATGTTTTATTCCATATATTGAAGTTAAATGCTCATTAAATTAGCCTTTAACATCCAGCTAAAATGATTGAACATGCATATCTATCTGGCAGCACTTTAAGGAAAACTGGTTTGAAAAGTAGAATCTCATCTCATCTCATCATCTGTAGCCGCTTTATCCTGTTCTACAGGGTCGCAGGCGAGCTGGATCCTATCCCAGCTGACTACGGGCGAAAGGCGGGGTTCACCCTGGACAAGTCGCCAGGTCATCACAGGGCTGACACATAGACACAGACAACCATTCACACTCACATTCACACCTACGGTCAATTTAGAGTCACCAGTTAACCTAACCTGCATGTCTTTGGACTGTGGAGGAAACTGGAGCACCCGGAGGAAACCCACACGGACACGGGGAGAACATGCAAACTCCACACAAAAAGGCCCTCGCCGGCCATGGGGCTCGAACCCAGGACCTTCTTGCTGTGAGGCGACAGCGGTAACCACTACACCACCGTGCTGCCCCCAAAAGTAGAATCTAAAATCAGATAAATATCTAAATATCATTATAAAACATTTAAGCAGGGCTTAAGAGTTGTTATGTTTTTAATCCAGTCCATAATCACTTATCCGGTTAATCACACTGATTTGCTGTCAGATATTTATTTATTTATTTATTTATTTGATTGATTGACTTCAGTCCTCCAAAGCACCAAGTCTTCATCTGTACCATCTCGTTGGCTGAATCAGAGCGTAACTCTGACATGCAGATCAATAGTCCATCTCCCAGAAGATGTGTGGGATTAGAACAGAGAAGCAACCAAGAGTACGACACCAGCCACGAGTCAGGAAACCTTTAGTGGTAACCATGGTGACCATTTCAAGGATGGATCTTGAGTAGAGCGATGCTGAAGGTGTAGCTCTTAAAAGTAGAATATCCGTCCTTTTCTGTCCCTCTGTTTCTGTCTTTTATGTCATGCTGTACTGTGGCTATTATTTTTTAAATGATATGTTAAAATATTTTATTTTAAATGTAAAAATATATTTGGTTTTACTTACTTACTTACTGCTAGCGCCAACACAAAGGATCGCTATTGCTTCCTGTCCTGCGCTGCCACCACTGCCTCCTCAAATGAGATGCCTGAGTCCTGTAAGTCTCTTGAGACTGCATCACTCCATCGCATGCGTTGCCTGCCTGGACGCCACCGTCCTGATGGTAACCAATGGAGCAAGCTGCGCGAGGCATGCGTACAACGTGGCCGAGCCATGATAGCCGGTTCTGTTGCAGGATATTAATTAGGGAAGCCTGACCAGTTCTTTCAAAGATCTCTACGTTTGAGATGTGGTCTCTCCAGGACACACCAAGAATTCTGCGAAGGCATCTAGTATGAAAAGCCGCTAAGCGCTTCTCTTTTTGTAGGGTGGTATTCCAAGCTTCAGCACCATATAGTAAGGTTGAGATCACTACGGCTTGATATATTGCCATTTTTGTTCGCAGCCAGGTGGATTTATGATGCATAATAGGCAGAAGTTTATTGAATGCATTTGCTGCCTTTCCAATGCGGTTGTTAAGTTCGGGAGTGAGATCACCGTTATGCATTTATTTGGTTTTAGTTCATGCAAAGTCACCGTTTTGCAAATAACAAGCAAGTCTCGAGTCCGATATTTTGAGTTATGAACAAGTCAAAGTTGACCATAAATAGAATTTTATAGCAAATAATTGTTTTTAATTTACAGATAAATAAAGTATATATTTGCTGCTTTATTATGTTTCAAAATAAAATATCGAGTCCATGATGGTGCATGATTTAAAAAAGTTACAAAACTGAAAAATAAATCTTTGTGAGTGAAATAGTTTTCAATGTGCACTGAATGTGACGTCATAGTGGAAAAGGTAATTGCACTCTCCGCTGTATATCCATCAGACCTGGCCATGAACTTTGCCAACAAACTCATCCAATCCAAGTCTCTCATATCTGACTCTGAGGGTGAGAAGTAGCTTGAGACATTGCATGCACTTCACCTGCAGTCAGCGTTCCATAATGTTTTCAGGCACTTTGGATCTTTCTAACTTTGCCAGTGACAAACTGCCAGCGTAAGCAGACATTTTCCCTTTTAGGCAGAATAAAAATGAGCTGTGGAGTAACATGTGCCAAACACATTTCAGCTCATTGTCGCTTATGTGAATAGAGTCAGACCTTGTCAGACAGCAAGATTTTGATAATCTTGTTGATGATTCTGTGAGGAGAAAGGCAAGAATGGTAATAAGCTGGAGGATGGGGAGGGAGGGCTTCCAAAAGACATGTTCCCAGGGTTCTCACAGGACCCTGATCCGGCCCTGGTCACAGCGCAGCATGACACTCAGAGGAAAGTGCTATCCGCCCTCTTCCACATGCATGAGCTCACAGACGCCTACGATTGGCTAGTGCTGCTGTGATTGACAGGGGGAGAGAGAATAAATCCCACCCACCCAGGAAGCACAGCAGATTTCACAGTCTTGACCCCAAGCCATTGATGGCTGTGACATCATCAATGTTCAAACTCACGATTTCCCGATGATTGGGTTAAAGGTGCCCTTCCACCAAAAACGTTTAATACTGGCTCTTTTTGAAATACCATAGTTCACTCCGAGTTGCATATGCATGCTGCGTGTGAAAATGTAATTCTACTCCCATTCCCTGTATTAGCTTATGAAAGAAAATAGTTGGAAAAACGAGCGGATCAGAAAAAGCCATACGAAGTTACGTCACTTTGAAAATTAGTATTCATGGCCTCGCCCACCCTGGCTTGCGACCGCCCATGGGAAGAAAGCACGAGGAGAGAGACGTAATTCGCCCCGAGGCGTGGCGTGGTGCTCCGCATCAGTTTCGTTTCTAACGGCGGCTCCAGCCCGACTTTGCACACTCGTAACTCGGGCAGGGGAGGTCCCAGCCTCCCCAGACTTGGCAGCCAGCGACCTCTGCCCCCTCCCGAAGGAACCAGCGCTGCCAAGGCGGGCTAGCTCTGCGCCACGGGATGTAATTCGCCCCAAGGCACAGCACAGTGCTCTGCATCAGTTTCGTTTCTAACGGTGGCTCCAGCCTGACTTTGCACACTCGTAACTCGGGCAGGGGAGGTCCCAGCCTCCCCAGACTTAGCAGCCAGCGGCCTCTGCCTTCTCCCGAATGAAAGAGTGCTCTCTGGGCGGGCTAGCTCCACGCCTCGGGACGTTATTCACCTAACCCTAACCCTAGGTCCCAGCCTCCCCAGATTTGGCAGCCAGCGACCCCTGCCCTCTCCCGAACGAACCAGCGCTGCCAGGGCCCATCAGCTCCCAGCCAGGAGACATTATTACCCCCACACACCCCGAGGTGAGCTCTGCTCCGTGCCTCATGCCTTGATGAGAGCCGCTGCCGCAGGGAGTATTCAATTAAATAAATGAATGAATGAATGAATGACTCCCTCCCAGTCGCGCGCGCGCACACACACAAGCATTCTGGTTGGGGAGAGAGCTCCCTTCCTCTGCTCTCCCTCTCCTCTTATAGGGCGCGGCCACTGGGGAAGACACACAAACACACATTAATTCCCATCAGGTGCAGTGATTCTGCCACTTACCTTCCCTGACTCTGCCCTCCATTCGCAAACCGACGCTCGGCCACGCCCCCGCTGCCACATCTACATTGTTATTGGTCAAAACATCGATGTCGAGACCATAATAGCCAATCGAAACAGTTTTTACAAAGACACCCACATCTGCTTGTTCTGACCCACTGGAGGTAGTGTCACAGTGCTGTTAGCCAATCAGAGGTAACACGTTTACATGTCATGAATATTAATGAGTACGAGCTGAAATCCTGTCATTCTCCTGCCACCCACTCCTCCGGCAAACTAGAACAGCCTGAAACAGGACAACCACAGCATTTTTTTCACCAAAACCAGCTCACAGGGCATTCATTCATACTAGAGACCACCGCACAATTAATGAAAAAACGATGCAAGGGGACCTTTAAAGTAACACCAACGAATTAAGCAGCATCAGAGTCAAGTAAATATGTCACAAATATTTAAAAGTAAATACACTTTATTAGGAACACCCCTACATCCACCTGCTGTTTGATGCAGTTCTCTAATCAGCTGATCCTTCGACAGCAGCACGATGCATCAAATCATGCAGATACAAATCAAGAGCTTCAGTTCATGTTTACAATGTTCAAACATCAGAACGGGAAAAATTGTGATCTCAAAATGTGACTTTCGTTCACTGTGGCATGGGTGTTGGTTTGAGCCGGATGGACTGGTTTGAGTATCTCAGAAACTGCTGATCTCCTGGGGTTAGGGTCAGGGTTAACCGTCTCTCGAGTTTACACAGAATGGTGTGAAAAACAAAAAACAAGCATCGAGTGAGTGAGCGACAGTTCTCTGGGTGGAAACAAATGCCTTGTTGATCAGAGAGGCCAGAGGAAAATGGACAGAACAAAGGAAGATCAGATGTTTGCTATAAAACCAACTACAGTCTTTAAGAATAATGAGATCTTGAAGTAAACTTTTAATCCAGATGTACGTATTCCCTTCATTGTGTCTTCTGAGGCGTCACTGTTGTGTGTTTTGGGACATTTTTGAATGTGGGTCACTTTTCTCCATCTTCCGACTGACTACATGGTAAAACATGAATATGTATTACATAACTGACAAACTTTTTAAGATTTTTTCCTGATCACTAGCATGAGCTGTACTCCTAATGCTCCTGAAACTCCAAGAGGCCAATATGAAGGGCTCCGTTTCTCTTTGAAGGCACCGCAGAGTTCCATTAAAGATGTTCAGTTCGTGACAGTGACAAGCCATCAGACCTTTACTTCACAACCAGAGGAGAGGAGATGAAACATGGGGAGGGGACAGAAAGCTACAAAGAAAGAAGAGAAATGCGGGAATAGAAAGGGAATGTTTAATGACAGCTGAGACAGAGATATGCGCGTCCATTCCATGCTGAAAGAACTTCAGTGATAAGATGCTGGATTTTTTAAGATGTCTGGATGATTTGGAAACTTTCTATTCTTCGTCTGATTTGGGGACATGAATTTCACTTGTTCATTTCTTGTTTTGCATTTGGTATGCCGATAAATCACGACCAGGAAGTAACTTTTCCTGAGAAAGTTTTGTCTTAAACAGGACACATTATTTTCTGTACCGTTAAGCAGCCATTGTGCTGAAATACTCAGCAACTCAAAATAACTATTTACAACCCTGATTCCAAAAAAGTTGGGACAAAGTACAAATTGTAAATAAAAACGGAATGCAATAATTTACAAATCTCAAAAACTGATATTGTATTCACAATAGAACATAGACAACATATCAAATGTCGAAAGTGAGACATTTTGAAATTTCACGCCAAATATTGGCTCATTTGAAATTTCATGACAGCAACACATCTCAAAAAAGTTGGGACAGGGGCAATAAGAGGCTGGAAAAGTTAAAGGTACAAAAAAGGAACAGCTGGAGGACCAAACTGCAACTCATTAGGTCAATTGGCAATAGGTCATTAACATGACTGGGTATAAAAAGAGCATCTTGGAGTGGCAGCGGCTCTCAGAAGTAAAGATGGGAAGAGGATCACCAATCCCCCTAATTCTGCGCCGACAAATAGTGGAGCAATATCAGAAAGGAGTTCGACAGTGTAAAATTGCAAAGAGTTTGAACATATCATCATCTACAGTGCATAATATCATCAAAAGATTCAGAGAATCTGGAAGAATCTCTGCGCGTAAGGGTCAAGGCCGGAAAACCATACTGGGTGCCCGTGATCTTCGGGCCCTTAGACGGCACTGCATCAGATACAGGCATGCTTCTGTATTGGAAATCACAAAATGGGCTCAGGAATATTTCCAGAGAACATTATCTGTGAACACAATTCACGGTGCCATCCGCCATTGCCAGATAAAACTCTATAGTTCATTGAAGAAGCCGCATCTAAACATGATCCAGAAGCGCAGACGTCTTCTCTGGGCCAAGGCTCATTTAAAATGGACTGTGGCAAAGTGGAAAACTGTTCTGTGGTCAGACGAATCAAAATTTGAAGTTCTTTATGGAAATCAGGGACGCCGTGTCATTCGGACTAAAGAGGAGAAGGACGACCCAAGTTGTTATCAGCGCTCAGTTCAGAAGCCTGCATCTCTGATGGTATGGGGTTGCATTAGTGCGTGTGGCATGGGCAGCTTACACATCTGGAAAGACACCATCAATGCTGAAAGGTATATCCAGGTTCTAGAGCAACATATGCTCCCATCCAGACGATGTCTCTTTCAGGGAAGACCTTGCATTTTCCAACATGACAATGCCAAACCACATACTGCATCAATTACAGCATCATGGCTGCGTAGAAGAAGGGTCCGGGTACTGAACTGGCCAGCCTGCAGTCCAGATCTTTCACCCGTAGAAAATCATTTGGCGCATCATAAAACGGAAGATACGACAAAAAGACCTAAGACAGTTGAGCAACTAGAATTCTACATTAGACAAGAATGGGTTAACATTCCTATCCCTAAACTTGAGCAACTTGTCTCCTCAGTCCCCAGACGTTTACAGACTGTTGTAAAGAGAAAAGGGGATGTCTCACAGTGGGAAACATGGCCTTGTCCCAACTTTTTTGAGATGTGTTGTTGTCTTGAAATTTAAAATCGCCTAATTTTTCTCTTTAAATGATACATTTTCTCAGTTTAAACATTTGATATGTCATCTATGTTCTATTCTGAATAAAATATGGAATCTTGAAACTTCCACATCATTGCATTCCGTTTTTATTTACAATTTGTACTTTGTCCCAAC
Source organism: Neoarius graeffei (assembly GCF_027579695.1). Lineage (NCBI taxonomy): Eukaryota > Metazoa > Chordata > Actinopteri > Siluriformes > Ariidae > Neoarius > Neoarius graeffei. The sequence goes on from NC_083574.1 coordinate 3,179,699, forward strand.
TTTTTTGGAATCGGGGTTGTATATGATGATTAGCACAGCTAACTTTTTTTTTCTCACTGACAACATTTAATCAAAAGATTCCAGCCTGAAAGCCATTGTTTACAATCAGAATAAAAATATAGCCAAATTACACCAGTATTATACAGTCTTTTTGTTAAATCGAGTAATACTGTGAATCACAATGCTATAGAGACAAGATTTTGATGATGTAGGGCACCAATAAAGCGTTTTGCGGTATAGGCGCTTATCACTGACGTCACAGATTTTTGTTTATCATGCAGCGTCCACCATATTCCCAGGCAAACAAAGAAACATGGCTACGACCGTTAATAATGAAAATCGAGACGACTACAGTCAGTACAATCTCTCGGAAATTACTAAAAATTCATTTTATACCAGCAGATCATGTTATATCCAAAAGCTGAAACATGCAGACACCACAGATCCATATAATTTACCCACAAATGTATTTATTCTACTTGAAAAGTGTTCGACAAACCAGCTACTAGATTTGGGACACTAAAACATTGTGAACTATTTAGAATTTGGGGCTTCTAAATACACCGGAGATGTGAAATGCAGACAAAAGTACAGATGCCTACCAATATTTTGTGGTAGGTTTTGTGCCAAAATGTTCTGGGAAATTCCCGATTAAAAAAAGTACCTTATTATGACAAAATTGAGCTCAAACATGGGCTTCTAATAGTAATAAACAAGCCAGGGCCTAGATCTAGCATACGTATTTTATGGTGTTTAGCTGAGTCTACATTATCAGTATATAATAAACATGCTGCTCATCGAGCCAAGCATTAGGTCTAATAAAATATATCACATCCAAAGCCCACATCCAGATCTACATTTTAATGTTCATACAGTTGCCATTTGGCATGTTTTTTTTTGTAGTGCAATAGAGCTGCTCAGTCTGACATGCTTGTGTATGTACCAGAAGATTGTACTGAGTAGTGCCAGACCATGCAACCTGTTAAAAGCTTTACTATCTCGACCAAAGTTAGAAAACTTAGAGACATGGAGGTATGCACTAGAAAGAAGGGGAATGAAAGTCAGTAGGAGCAAGATGGAGTACATGAGGGTGAGGACAGTGGAAAGGTCCAGCTACAAGGAATAGAGAAGGTCAAAGCAGATGAGTTCAAATATCTGGGGTCAACTGGACAAAGTAATGGCGAGTACAGAAGAGAAGTGAAGAAGAGAGTGGAAGCAGGTTGGAATGGATGGAAGAGAAGGATGTCAGGAGTGATTTGTGACAGAAGGTTGCCAGCAAGAGTGGAAGGGAACGTGTACAAGACAGTAGTAAGAGCAGCGGTGTTGTATGGTTTGGAGACAAAATGACAGGAGGCTGAACTGGAGGGAGCTGGAGAAGTTCAAGATGTTGAACTTCTCACTGAGAGTGACAAAACTGGACAGGATTAGAAACGAGAATATTAGAGAGACAGGACATGTCGGATGGCTTGGAGACAAAGTGAGAGAGGCGAGATTGAGATGGTTTGGACATATCCAAAGGAGAGATCCAGGGTTTATTAGGAAAAGAATGCTGGAGATGGAATTGCCAGGTAGAAGGAAAAGAGGAAGAGCAAAGATGAGATTTATGGATGTGGTGAAGGAGGACATGGAGACGGTTGGTGTGAGAGAAGAAGATACAGAGGACAGGAGGAGATGGAGGGAACAGACTTGTTGAATGTTAACTTAAGTACGCTGTCTAGATCTATGGGATTTATATAAGTGAATATCCTTGTGCTAGAAAAAGCATTGGAGAAATAACAGGTGCGCAGAACTTTCATACTAACCTGATATAAAATGTTCTCCACACACACGGGAATGTTTTTATCATCTGGTCTTCCTGTTTAACTGCAGCTTGCCATTTTTCTCATCTTTCTGGGTTCATCAGGAAGCAGTGAAAAGTTAAACCAGGCTCATCTCCCCGTCTGTTATTACATTCAAAAGCACTACAGGTCTCTGGCATTGTTCTTTTAGATGGAAGTTCTATAAGTTTATCTGTAGATGTTTACTGAATTGGGCTTACAGTCACTCACGTGCACTTTCGCCAGTCACTGGTTTCATAAACAAATCTGCAGTTATGATGATGTCATGTGAAAGGTCCCTATAGAATGATATTTTTCTCAAATCCATCTTCAGCCCCGCCCACCAGTCACACATTAACATTAACAAGGTGAGATGCTTCATGAAAATAAATTGTTTTTTCTATGTGAGGAAGTTTGGATCGATTAAGAGATTATACATCAAGCTCAGGGCGGCACGGTGGTGTAGTGGTTCGCGCTGTCGCCTCACAGCAAGAAGGTCCGGGTTCGAGCCCCGTGGCCGGCGAGGGCCTTTCTGTGTGGAGTTTGCATGTTCTCCCCGTGTCCGCGTGGGTTTCCTCCGGGTGCTCCGGTTTCCCCCACAGTCCAAAGACATGCAGGTTAGGTTAACTGGTGACTCTAAATTGAGCGTAGGTGTGAATGTGAGTGTGAATGGTTGTCTGTGTCTATGTGTCAGCCCTGTGATGACCTGGCGACTTGTCCAGGGTGTACCCCGCCTTTCGCCTGTAGTCAGCTGGGATAGGCTCCAGCTTGCCTGCGACCCTGTAGAACAGGATAAAGCGGCTACAGATAATGAGATGAGATGAGCTTTAGCTTTGAATTTGAGTGCATGAATGTGACTGATTTGCTAATGCTATTCCTTGTTTAAGGAAGCTAATGCAAACCAAAACCTTTGTTGAAAATAGTTCATTATTTTATTAATCCTTGCACGACAGTCAGTGAAAGCTGAAAAAAAATCTAAGAAAAGGTAGCTTGCTGTAATAAGTTTGTTTTATTTTACCTTGTGTGGGAGTCACTGACATTAATCAGTGATAGATCATATCTAGCTAACTAAAAACAAAACACAACACAACACACATGTCGATAAATCTTAGAGATTTCAGCTCAGTGGTTTTCATTTCCTCTTGCTAATCCGCACAGTTTATTGCTGCTAATGATGTGAAAATTGGGTTGCTGGTTGTTTAGGCTGGATCCGTGACACATCCTTCAAAATGATCTGCGAGGTTTATGGAGATGATGTTAAAACGATTAAGGTACACATTCAGCACACACGAATTCATAAAGACGTGAAAGACATGTTGCTAATTTAGCTTTTAAGGGTGATTTTGCTAACTGTAAAAAAAAAAACTTTCAAAAATGTCAGCATTTAAATTTCACACATATCGACATAAACACAAGTCCGACATTAAATCTGGGCCGTTTGCCCTGTTAGACTTGTCACGTCGTGTTGATTTACAGTACGTAATATCAGGTGTGAACATTTTAAGAGCTTTTTTGCTTATTTGAAAACAGGGAAATGATGTGTCTTAGCAGGTACATCCCAGATAGCACACCTATGTCGGCCCATCGTTGGCTATGCTGACGGTTCATCAGAGGTATGACCGGCGGGCCTTCGTTGGGCCGATGTCGGCAAGCCGATAAAGGAAAAAATAAATGAGAACTTGTTACTTTTGCGTGTCCTGCCACCCACGAGCCACTGATGGTCCAATAACAGATTATAATTGAATAATCTTTAGAATAAAAGAACATGAGAACAGTTAAAATGAATATCTGCATCCTTTTTTTTTTCCTTTATCGGCTTGCTGACGTCAGCCCGACGAAGGCCCGCTGGTCATACCTCTGACGGACTGATGTAGGTGTGCTATCTGGGATAATATTCAAACGTGGTGCTGGGGATTTGCATTAATTACTGAGTGTGTACTTAATTTAATTAATATTTTTTCAGTCAGGTGGAACGAAGCTGGTCATTCAGGGCTGGATGATGAGTCCTGAGGGTCATGTTGTTTTATTACCATGTTCCTCGGCTTCATCAGCATTCATCTGGTTCCTGCAGTATGAAGAAGGCTGTGATCTTGGCTAATCGATTAGATCTTGAGCAAATATCTCCGAGCCATTCTACCGAATGGGTGCCATTTGTTTGTTGCAACTCTTCAAAAGTAAACTTACTTTTTAATCCTTTTTCAACACTAAATATAATAACGCACATGTTTCACTATTCAAAATGTGTAAAGATCAGTCTTAGAGTATTTTATTTTATTTTTTACAAGATTTGTAAGTGCATGATGGTTGCGTTGTCCTCAGTTCTGTTACCAAAATTCATGTGTCATTTTAAAAGCGTGTTTAAAAGCATGTCGATGATTTCCTTTGCTTTCCCATCAAGAAAAATGTTTACTTAAAAGAAATGATTGGTGACTTGTTTAAATAACTGATACCTGTGAGTAAAAATCACTGCACGCAAGTTGTACTTTTCTAAAAGTGCAAAGCCCGTGTTTTCCCTTTTAAAGGAGACTTAAACCTCAACCTTATCAATTTTTTAATCATGTCATTTTTGAAAAAATTACATCAATGATGGACCAAACATAATTGGAAAAAAAAAAAGTGAATTTATCACATCACACATCACATTATCTGTAGCCGCTTTATCCTTCTACAGGGTCGCAGGCAAGCTGGAGCCTATCCCAGCTGACTACGGGCGAAAGGCGGGGTACACCCTGGACAAGTCGCCAGGTCATCACAGGGCTGACACACAGACACAGACAACCATTCACACTCACATTCACACCTACGCTCAATTTAGAGTCACCAGTTAACCTAACCTGCATGTCTTTGGACTGTGGGGGAAACCGGAGCACCCAGAGGAAACCCACGCGGACACGGGGAGAACATGCAAACTCCGCACAGAAAGGCCCTCGCCGGCCCCGGGGCTCGAACCCAGGACCTTCTTGCTGTGAGGCGACAGCGCTAACACCACCGTGCCGCCCATGTGAATTTATTTTTAACAAAAAAAAAAAAGATTTTGTAACAGGATTGTGTGTGTGGGGCGGCACGGTGGTGTAGTGGTTAGCACTGTCGCCTCACAGCAAGAAGGTCCTGGGTTCGAGCCCCGGGGCCGGCGAGGGCCTTTCTGTGCGGAGTTTGCATGTTCTCCCCGTGTCCACGTGGGTTTCCTCCGGGTGCTCCGGTTTCCCCCACAGTCCAAAGACATGCAGGTTAGGTTAACTGGTGACTCTAAATTGACCGTAGGTGTGAATGGTTGTCTGTGTCTATGTGTCAGCCCTGTGATGACCTGGCGACTTGTCCAGGGTGTACCCTGCCTTTCGCCCGTAGTCAGCTGGGATAGGATCCAGCTTGCCTGCGACCCTGTAGAAGCCCTGTAGAAGGATAAAGCGGCTACAGATAATGAGATGAGATGAGATTGTGTGTGTGTGTGTGAGAGAGAGAGATTTCTGAGAGGAAAGGATGTGCTATGTGTTTGTACTTGATAACAGTAAAGAAGGTGGAGAGAAAAAGAGAGAGAGAGGGAGGGAGAGATCAAGAGGAAAGATGGTGGCAGGTGTGCCTTGCTCCTCCTAAAGCATGCCATGGGTAAGTGTTTCCAGCCCCCACACAGAATGAGTTCTGTCCATCCTCTTCTACAAAGGGTAAGAAATACAGCAAAGACAAAGGATATTTCATCAGACTTTAGAGCTCTGTGTGGACTACCAGTGCGGAGAATGTACTTCACAATATTCTTGCTTATCTACAAAAAAAAACTAAATGGTTCAGTTGCAAAACCTCCATCCAATACTACTTTTGATAGAATCGCAAATAAAAACTTGCCTGACCTTTTGACCTATAAGGCCTTCTCTAGTTTGGCCCACACTTCTTTCTCAATTTCCATGTAACCACCTGTGACTGGCCTTGGTGGTTGCATCATGCACACAATATCCTCAAACAGGTACCAGAGGATGTCATCATGGGCTGGCCAGAAAAACCTGTTGACCCCAACTTCTTGCATACACTGGACCTCAACATGTGTCTCACTCGTATCTGTGATGATGCCAGGGTACAGGTCATCTTCATACCTCAGTACACACCATTTGCCAACAACTTTTGGACTTTGTCACTGAAGCTGTGGGAGCTGTGTGGCTGTGAGAACTGACATCTCTGTAGGTCAGTGCTCCATGGGCAAGGGTCACTGCTTGTAAGAGCCTCATAGTGGACAGAACTGTTGGCAAATTGTTGGGCATCTCTGAAACTGCTTTCTCAACTATTTCCTCACTGACAAAAATAACAGCTTGGTGGTTGTGTCTGTTTTTTGCAATACAGAAAACAGCTCAGCAGCACCAGGAATGTCTGTCCCTTTGCTGACCAGACTATCAGCTATCCTCTTCAGGGCCCGTCCCACACCATCTGGGGCACCCTTCCCATGGCTCTCCTCAAAGAAGTTCCACGTCCCACAATGAATCCTCATCTAAACATCCATCCATTCCATCTATTATCCATAACCGCTTATCCTGTACAGGGTCACAAGCAAGCTGGAGCCTATCCCGGCTGACTATGGGCGAGGGGGGGGGTTCACCCTGAACAAGTCGCCAGATCATCGCAGGGCTGACACACAGAGACACACAACCATTCACACTCACATTCACACCTACGGTCAATTTAGAGTCACCAGTTAACCTAACCTGCATGTCTTTGGACTGTGGGGGAAACCGGAGCACCCGGAGGAAACCCACGCGGACACGGGGAGAACATGCACACAGAAAGGCCCTCGCCGGCCGCTGGAAAAAATTCCCTCGCCATGTTGATAAATATTTGTGCTATACCCCTTTTCTACCAGAGGGGGCAAAATTCCAAAATCATCCATTCATAAGTTTTAATTTATGCTAATTTATGTATGCCTGTGAAATAAGCTAATACGTTTCAGGTTATATCAGTCCCACTGTTCACATCCGGGCCTGTATGTAATGACATTCTGTTTATGGTGTGTTTTATATTTGTGGTTTTAAAAAGAGATGTGATTAAACTAGCTCATTAAACCGAACTGAGTCTGATTGTAATTACACACACTAAATACTTTTTTTTTAGCAGCAGATTCAATTTCAAGGTATCTTAAGAAGCCGTTCATGTTTTTTTTTTAACATCTGGCACTGATTATGTGGCATCCAGCTTTGGAGTTTGGGCGATAAATATAATAACGATGATCCGCCTCGGCAGTGTATCAGAGATTTGGTTTGAACCTCACAGGATATTTCATCAGAGATTTGAGGATTGATGTTGAAAGCAGGAGAAATAAAGAAATAAAGTATTCAGTGGATGTGGCGTCTCTAAAGAGAGGAGCTCAGAGCAGCAGGGATTAAACTATATGAAGAACCAGCAATTTTGTTGAGTTTTTTTCCAAAAAAAAGAAAAAAGAGAGATTTAAGGAAATAAACCACAGCCCCTTCAACCCACTTTTACACTTCGTCTTCATTCAAATGTTTCACAGAACTACAATCACAGTCATGCACAATCTTTTAGAAAGAAAAGACACTAAAACAGCAGCGTAAATAATGCACAGATTTCATATTCATGTTATAGAGGTGCCAACAGTGCTAACAAGAAAATCCTAGCATGCAGAGAGAAGAAGAACAACAACAACAACAACCACCACGTGACACATATCAATGGTGGATGGAAAAGATGCTTCATTTGTTTCCATAGAAATGAACAAAACAAAAGCTCCACCCACTTTTTTTTTGTTTTTAGTCACAAGACTGAGGCTCATGAATTCCCAGGTCAAAAGCTGCTGAATTCTGGACTCTGATTGGTCAGAAGGTGTTGATTAATTCTCTATAACAGCAGCTCTGACTGTAGTGCAGCTGCACATCGCAGGTTTATATTGATATTAATGCACTCATTTTAATACGTTATAATTTCTATAGTAACAGCTTATTCATAGGGATGTTTATAATAAACATTGACGGAATGAGTCTCCAGTGTCAGAGAGAGAATAACGAGAGGCTGGTGAAGGAATGACTGTTTATCGCTGCTATAATGTGATTTTGAAGTTGTTTTATGGATGTTCCACCACATTAAATATGACTCATCATCATCATCTTCAGCGTCTCTCAGTGGACGCATCTGGGGGGTCGCGGGCTGACTATCTTCCTCCACTTCTGTCTATCCTGGGCAAGGTTCATGGCCTTATCCAGGGTCAATCCTTTTCCCACTAGGTGTCGGCTGATGGTGTCTCTCCACCTCATCTGTACGGTATAGCCATCCATAATATGAGGGGATATAGTACTCAGCAACTGCTACCCCATGCTGACATTGCCAGGGCTGTTTCTGTTGGGGACAACCTCCCTTAGGTCCTGGTCTTCAGGGCTTGTCTGGGACCACGGACTGTAAAAACAGAGTAATTTGCTGTACTTCGCCCCTCGCCTAGTTTAGTCTGCCAGCCAAAGCAGTTTTCCGTGGTGGGGCCGGGATTTCACTACATCCCTTCTTGGAGCCATAGGCGAGGAGTAGGCAGGTCCAGGGACCCACCGTAGGCATGCATGTGGACCAGGGGTTAGTGCACTACTCTAATGGTGTTAAGAACATGGCTGTATACAAACCTAAGGTGATACCACTATACACACCTTCCACCATTAAATGTGACTATAAAAGGATAAATGGATGTATGAGGTGTCATTCATTAATAAAATTAATAAAAATTGTAATAATTGGAAAATCGCTGTGATAAAAGAGGAATAAAACACATGAGGACATGCTCTTACAGGAATATAATTTAGAAAAAAACCTTCAGATACGTTTAGATATAACTCTGAAACATGTGACATGCGTACTGTAAGTAAAAATGTAAACATGTATTTCAGCACTTTTTAAAGTACAAAACTTTTATTTATATTGAATAATTAAATTCGGTTCTGAGCAATAGATTTTTGGAATTGGATAAGTGATCTCTCACTCCATTTGATGCTTGGAAAACATTTGCTTGATTACTTTAGAGATTTTTTTTTTTAAATAAAAAAAATATCAAGACAGAGAAGTACTTTAGTTTATTTACACACACACAGTACTGTGCAAAAGTCTTAGGCCCCCTAAAAGCAGTTGGGGGTTTGGTGCCTTGCTCAAAGGCACTTCGGGCATTCTTGCTGTTCCAGGGAATCAAACCGGCGAACTTTTGGTTCCAAAGCTGCTTCTCTAACATTTAGGTCACAGCTCCCCCCCTTTTTGGTGCTGAAGGAGTAAGATGGAAGGATGGGTGATGGACTGGAAAGATACAGACAACAGCAGTGGATTTTTCTTCCCTTTTTTCTTCCACATATACCGTCCTGTGCAAAAGTCTTATCTTCCCTATTTTTTTTTCATACAAACTTTGTTATAGATTTCTGTTCGATGACTTCTATATTAGCCCTGTGATGACCTGGCGACTTGTCCAGGGTGTACCCCGCCTCTCGCCTATAGTCAGCTGGGATAGGCTCCAGCTTGCCTGTGACCCTGTAGAACAGGATAAAGCAGCTAGAGATGATGGATGGATGGATGGATGAATGGACTTCTATATTATCGAGTCAAAACATTACAAAAAACATTTTAGTGTTCCAAATGTTCGTGGGGTTTTTTTCTAACAGAAAATTCATTGTTAGAGGGAAAAATTATGTTTATAATATGTCTGAGCAGTAAATTCCAAAAAAAGAAACCATAATGAAGGCTGCTGGGTTTTGGTGTAAAATGAAGAAGTGAGTGTGACAGTCAAAGTGTCCAGAAGAACTGTGGCTGGTTCTGTAAGATGCTCAGGAAAACCTACAGATAATTTCCGCATAAAACTGCACTCACTGGACCTGAGACGGATATATATATATATATTTTTTTTTAAAGCAAAGGGTCGTCTCACACCAAATACTGACTTTACATTGATTAATTTATTAATTTATTCATTTATTATGGCTTACTGCTTACTGTTTATAGTATTTTTTAAATGTTGAAACATTTCATTTCATTATTTTTTTAAGCCATTTTTGGCCTACAGCTTTTCTTTACATGCACCTAAGGCTTTTGCACAGGACTGTATAACGACAACACAATCACTTAAAATAAGTTCCAAGAAGTCTTTTTGACCTTTTTGAACAATGATTGCTGTAATTGCAGAAAAAGGTGGCTCTACAAAGTATTGACTTTGGGGGGGGCAATACCTATGCACACTCCAGATTTCTGTTTTTTCATCTTAATTATTGTTTGTGTCACAATCAAAAACAACAACAACAACAATTTTCACCTTTAAAGTGGTCGGCATGTTGTGTAAATCAAATGGTGCTAACCCTCCAAAAATCGATTTCAATTCCAGCTTGTAATGCAACAAAACAGGACAAACACCAAGGGGGATGAATACTTTTGCAAGACACTGCATATGTTTGCATTATAAATTGATTAAAGTTCATACTTTCTGAAAAGAGATGTCCTTTAATTACATGCTAAAGAAAAGATATAAAGAAAATATATTTTTGATAAAATACTGTAAATTAAAAGTGGTGTCGAGTTCCAGAATTTAGAAACATCATAACAAAATTAGGCAGAATTAGTCTTGTTCACTTTTTTATTAGCACATCACAGATCAGAGTTTGATATAATTTTTTTTTATAAATGAAATTTATATTATCTTGTCAAGGAGCTGGATTATATATAATTTACCTGAACAGAAATATTCTGGGTTTTTTTCCACATCAAATGTGATATCGTACACTTTCTTTGCAACGTTGAACAGGAAACATGCTGAACATGCTCAATTTTTACAACATTCTCTCTCTCTCTCTCTCTCTCTCTCTCTCTCTTTCTCTGATTTGCAGCCCATGAGAGATCTTCTACCTTCTTCCAGAGTATGATTGATGATCTGTGCTTTGAAAAATGAAGTTAAATGGAATATGAGATTAGGTGTGTGGAAAGTTCCTGCCAAGGTTCAGTCATTAGACAGAAAAGCAAGCAGAGATGCTGAGAGAGAGAGAGAGAGAGAGAGAGAGAGAGAGAGAGAGCACTTTACAGTGAGTTTGAAAGATTAGAAAGCAGAAAGGTGTGAAGTTCTCTGTTTAATTAATCAGTTGTCGTTGTGATGTGAAAAATATAATCAGAGGGTCCTGACTTGCTGTATAATTATCTCGGGGTCGTGTTTCATGCACAGCCACGGCGTTTGTTAATTCTGAGTCCGGGCGTCTCAGCAGGAATAATTCCTCAATTTGTTGTTCTGTGCAGCTCATCTTTACTTTGTCATTGTCATTTTTCTTTATTAACAGGTCATTCTTCTGTCTGTGGGAAAAAAAATCCATGTCATATTAACTGTAAAACATGAATATTTTAAATATTTTACTTTTACCTTTCACTGAAAGTCGCTCACGGTAATTTGATAATAATGTATAACTGCGAGGACCTTCTCTGGGATGTGGAAATTTTAAGACATCTGTTAGTCTGTTTGTTCAGTTCAAATCAGAGCAAACTTGATCATTTGGGTTGGGTTGGGTTGGGTTGGGTTGGGTTGGGTTTGACACACAAAACGTGTCTGAGTATCTGAGGCTGAAAATGTCCTTGTAAAACAATCCTTTCACAGCTGTATGTAGAAATCACATCATCACCCAAACATGAGGAACCAGGGCTTTAAATAAAACTTTAATTCTATAAAACATCTCATGTCTTGCACACACAGTTTGATTTATTTTCTCTTTTGGTTTGTCTATAATCTCCAGACATCTCACATTTCTGCAGGACTACAGCTCAGTCCTTTTGGCTCTGTTTATCAGCTCACATCTAAAAAAAAAAAATGCACATGGCACATTTGATTCACTTCTTGCACTGAATCAACTCAGAGTTGAACCTTTATCTCAGTAGAGTTCATGTGGAAGAGAGCTGAGAGCACATCGCTCAGGATCTCGGACCTGTCAGGCGGCGGAGACAGCAACATCTGCGGTAAATGCTATTTTTTTTTTTATAATTAAAAATAAAGACAGGCAAGTGCAAGCAAATCCAAAACACAATCTCAAGGTCAGAATCCAGAATCAGGTAAAGAGTCAGGTGATGCACAGACAGGTATTCAGAGGATGAGAATATAATCAGAATCTGATTAAAGGAGAACTGAAGGTAAATTCTCATCTCATCTCATTATCTGTAGCCGCTTTATCCTGTTCTACAGGGTCGCAGGTGAGCTGGAGCCTATCCCAGCTGACTATGGGCGAAAGGCGGGGTACACCCTGGACAAGTCGCCAGGTCATCACAGGGCTGACACATAGACACAGACAACCATTCACACTCACATTCACACCTACGCTCAATTTAGAGTCACCAGGTAACCTAACCTGCATGTCTTTGGACTGTGGGGGAAACCGGAGCACCCGGAGGAAACCCACGCGGACACGGGGAGAACATGCAAACTCCGCACAGAAAGGCCCTCGCCGGCCACGGGGCTCGAACCCAGACCTTCTTGCTGTGAGGCGACAGCGCTAACCACTACACCACCGTGCCGCCCTTGGAGGCAAATTTTATTATCAAAATTCTATTTATCTCATGTTATTAAATATCAGAATGCATGTTTGATCGCTATTTTGTCGCTGCTATAGCAAGTTATGAGTGTTTGAAATATGCTCTGTAATATATCAGTCCATATGTCAAAGCAATGGGCGTAAACGAGATTCGTTGAGACCTGTGCGAGACATCGTAGGATGGAAGTAAAACGTACAGCGGAAATCAAAGTGACCAACATCTGCCAACGTTGTCAAAAGACGCACGCGGCGTCCTTCAAATGCTGACGTAATCAAGCTGGAAGTTTTCCCCGCTCCCTACTCACTGTATAGGGCACTATATAGTGGAGACGCCATTCTGTAGTGCTGTCCAAAACCTTAGTGAGGATTATGTGGGAGATGCGCTCAGTATAATATGTATTTATTATTTTGAAAACCCACCAGCCGCCTGACCTGGCACGTTTTAATTGTGCAACAGTAATGATGTAAATACCAGCGTGACGGACTCGTCCTTATCCTGTCGTCTTTCCAGCTCTTCCCTACTCCACGTTGATTCAAAGTCATATGGAATAATCTCCATGTCACGTACGTGAGGGAGGCAGATGTATGTGCAGAAGTATACAGTTTAATAAAGTGCAGAATATATATACAGTGAGACGATATATACACAGGCAAACAATCCAAAATGGCAGGCTCGATCAAAAACGAGAATACAGGCAAAAGGGTCGGTCGAGGCGCAAACAGGACATCAAAGGCTAAGCGAGGACAAGAACGAGAAACAGGCACAAGGATCATGAAACAGGAAATCAAGACGACGGGTAGAAAGGCTCGGTAATGCGTACCATCATACTTCGCAATGCAAATGCATCAGCACAGTCCTTAAATAGGCAAACACATAGTTCCTTAATTGAGCTCAGGTGCGCTTTGTTCACGGCGCGCGTGCTGGAGTCCACTTGGCACGCGTGCAGCCCGAGGTGCGCCTTCAGGTGCACGCGCCACAGCGCACAGGACTGGCACTCCATCACTGATGAAGCTGGCAAATCTCGAAATTGATCTAAATTGGAATGATATGGCGATCTGGCCGCTGTGTAAACAGTTTTCAAAATGGCAGCGCTGACACTTCACGTTTGAAGTCTCGCACAAGTCTCATGAAGATCGCGCGGACAAGCGACGCCTGCCGTGGACCAAACGAACTACATTCAACATGGCTAAAAACCGAAAAGGCTGATAAGTGTAATATAATATGCCAATACGAGTCACGATATAAGGCTAATAAAACCGAAAACGTAATTGAATAACATGCTAATTAAGAAATAAAGCAAGTTTAAAAATGACTTCATTTCTCCTTTAAAATGGCAGCAAAAGCTAATGAATGAAAAACATTTACGCACATAACATCTGGAATGCGAAACATTAAACATTAATTGCTTGATCAAGCAAACTTTCAGTCTTTTAAAGTACATACAAAGTATAAAAGCCAACACTTTACCTCAGCGTCATCGCCTACGTGATGTAGCAGTGTTTTGTATAATTAGGAAGCTTGATTTAGCATTACTAGCGTAGAGAATCTGAGTAACATAATGGCGAAAAAAAGTGGGGGGGGGGGTCACTGACTGAGCGACAGTTCTGTGGGTGGAAACAAATGTCTTATTGATAAGAGAGGGTCAGAGATCAGAAAATGGCTAGATTGAGCAGTCTGAGCTGCCAGGAAGGATATAGTAACTCATATAATCACTCTTTACAACCGTGGTGAGCAGAAAAGCATCTCAGCAACAGCAGAAAGAAGAACACATTGGGTTCCACTCCTGCAGCCCAGAACAGGGATCTTAGAATCAACAACAAGTTCCTATTAAAGTGTCCGGTGAGTGTGTATACATACACTATAAATGTCCATAAAGTGCAGATACATGACAGTGTGACATGATGTTACAACAATCGATACACAGGACAGTTCACGTGAAGGAGACCGGACAACAGAAGAGCGTTGAGTGGAAAAACGAGTCTGTAAACTGCTAAAAGAATAATAAAAGAGTCATAGTAGTGTTTAATAGCAGCATTTGTACGTAAAGTGGAGGTGTGGTGTGATTGGTAGATGTACAGTGGTAGCTGTTGGGATGTTTGAATTAGTCCAGCTGAGTGTTTGGAGGGTGTTGAGTAATCTAACTGCCTCATGGATGAAGCTGATGGTGGTAGCACAGATGCTCCAGTGCTTTCTACCACATGGCCATGAGAAGGGTGGGCGGGGTCAGGTCATCCACAATGCTGGTGGGTTTATGGATGCAGGACTTGTTGACGGAGGTGTTGATGATGATCTTCTCGGAGGTCCTCACAATTCAGTGGAAGGTCTTGCGCTCTGAAAGGATGACGTTCCCAATTCACCGTGTGAACGAAACATAATTCAACTTCCTCAGAGAAACAAAACATTGTACAGGACCCTCACAATAAGCAATGCATTAACTACTGCCTGAGCTGCTGTTAGAGAAAATTAATCAACACCTTCTGAGCAGTCGGAATGGTTAAAGAATTTGTTCTGTCTGTGAGGTCTTTTACTGACACTTTTTTTAAAAATCTGTTTTCATTTGTTTGAAAATGACGTCATGTCTCAGAGCTCATGCAGGACTTCGATGAATAAAGAATGTGGTCAGGTCAAGTCTCATTCATTCATTCATTCATTCATTATCTCTAGCCGCTTTATCCTTCTACAGGGTCACAGGCAAGCTGGAGCCTATCCCAGCTGACTACGGGCGAAAGGCGGGGTACACCCTGGACAAGTCGCCAGGTCATCACAGGGCTGACACATAGACACAGACAACCATTCACATGCACATTCACACCTACGCTCAATTTAGAGTCACCAGTTAACCTAACCTGCATGTCTTTGGACTGTGGGGGAAACCGGAGCACCCGGAGGAAACCCACGCGGACACGGGGAGAACATGCAAACTCCACACAGAAAGGCCCTCGCCGGCCACGGGGCTCGAACCCAGGACCTTCTTGCTGTGAGGCAACAGCGCTAACCACTACACCACCGTGCCGCCGCGGTCAGGTCAAGTAAGTAACTTTATTTATGTGCGACCCCAAATCAGAAAAAGTTGGGACAGTAAAACATTTCCCACTTTATAACGTTCCCGTTCCTTCTCACAGCACTTCAAAGATGTTTACGGACTGAAGACACCAAGTGATGAAGTGTTTCAGGTGTTATTTTGTCCCGTTCTTCCTGCAAACAGGTCTTAAAGTGTGTAACTGAAGAGTTCGAGGTCGTCACTGTCATATTTTTCATTTCTAAATTCTCCACACATTCTCTATTGGGGACAGAGGGGACACGCCCTCTTCTTCCACAGCCACACCTTTGTAATGTGTGCAGAATGCGGTTTTGCGTTGTCTTGTTGAAATCTCCCTGGAAAAGACGTCATCTTGAAGGCAGCAGATGTTGCTCCAAAATCTCAGTGTACTTTTCTGCATTAATGCTCCATCACAGAAGTGTAAGTTACCTTTGCCAAGGGCACTGACCCAACCCCATACCATGACACACCCTGGCTTTTGGACTTGTTCCTGGTAACAGTCTGGATGGGCCTTTTTGTCTTCACACAGCGTCCATTTCTTCCAAAAAAGACCTGGAATACTGATTCATCTGACCACAATACACATTCCCACTGTGTGATGGTCCATCCCAGATGCCGCCAAGCCCAGAGAAGTCAACGGTGCTTCTGGACACAGTTAATATAAGGCTTCCTTTTTGCACAGTAAAGTTTTAACTGGTGTTTGTGGACGTAACTCTGTATTGTAGAGCTTGAAAAAGGTTTGGCAAAGTAACCCCAGGCCCATGTGGTTCTATCAGCTGTAGATGAATGACGGTTCTTGATGTAGTGAGGGATTGGAGATCACGGGGGTTCAGATTAGGCTTGAGCCCTTTGCCCTTTGTGCACCAAAATTCCTCCAGATTCCTTGAGTCATTTAATGATATTATGCACCGTAGAGGGTCAAATATCAAATCCCTTCCTATCTTTCTTTGAGGAACATTCTTCTTAAACATTTCAACAATTTTCTCACGCATTTGTTGACAAACTGGAGATCCTCAGCCCATCTTTACTCCTCAAAGACTCGGCCTTTCCTGGATACTGATTTTGTCCCAAATCATGATTACAGTCACCTGTTAATATCACCTGTTTCATATCACATCATTGTTTAATTATTTTATCTCATTACTCGCCCTAAATTGCTCCTGTCCCAACTTTATTGGAACGTGTTGCAGGTCTGAAACACAGGAATGGATGTATATTCACAAATGAAATGAAGTTGGCCAACAAAACATAAAATCTCTTGGGTTCATTCTGTCTGTCGTGAAATACAAGTCCACTTTCCATACCATTCCAAATTTCTCTCCACACTGAGGAATAGAATCAAATAAAAGGAAACAAATTTTCATCATAAACATTGCATATGGGGCGGCACGGTGGTGTAGTGGTTAGCGCTGTCGCCTCACAGCAAGAAGGTCCTGGGTTCGAGCCCCGGGGCCGGCGAGGGCCTTTCTGTGCGGAGTTTGCATGTTCTCCCCGTGTCCGCGTGGGTTTCCTCCGGGTGCTCCGGTTTCCCCCACAGTCCAAAGACATGCAGGTTAGGTTAACTGGTGACTCTAAATTGAGCGTAGGTGTGAATGTGAGTGTGAATGGTTGTCTGTGTCTATGTGTCAGCCCTGTGATGACCTGGCGACTTGTCCAGGGTGAACCCCGCCTTTCGCCCGTAGTCAGCTGGGATAGGCTCCAGCTTGCCTGCGACCCTGTAGAAGGATAAAGCGGCTACAGATAATGAGATGAGATGAGACATTGCATATGAAAATACATCAATGAGAGTGAATAAAAATAACTGACGCCAAAGTCAAGCAAGAGATCATCCAACACAAGTGGTTTTTGGATAAAGGTTGGTCTCTAGTAACAACAAAACCAAACACACACACACACGATATCACAGGCAAAATAATTTATCATAAAGCACTACTGTAAAAAAGTCAACGTTTTAAGACGACTCTGAGAAATTTCTCCTGATGCTGATGTTCCAGTCTGTCGACTCTTTTCCATGTAGAGTTTTGCAAGCCAAAATAAATGTTTTGAATAAATTATTGATTTCACAGGCAGCCAATGAAGAGCAGGAACAACTGGAGTAATTTCCTCCTTCTGTTTCGTGTTTCTTCAGAGACGAGCAGCTGCAGAAAAACAGCGATCCGTCCGTAACAAGTAACTCGTTTGCACGACAGAGCGAGTGTGGGATCTTTTATTATTTTCACAGTGTGCATGAATTCAAGCACGTCACGCCAATTTCTTCACGTGATCTTGACTCTGAGAGGTTTTTCATACGTATATACACAAATATATTCTTTCCAGTTTGCTTCTTTCGACCGAGCTTGGTGTAAATTATAAATAACATCTCCACATGCTCATTACGTACACATTACTCTCCAAGCAACGGGAAAGTTAATTACGTTTTCTTCACCACTAAAACGTTGTGGAATCATATTTGAAACGTAATATATTGAAGCGAAGAGTCTTCTACAGTTAAGAACGCACAAGCAGCAACACGCTTTATAAACTCAATGGGAATGGAAATGTTTTCCTGATATATTTCTGTCATCGGTTATTTATCATTTTTATATTTGTACTTTATTTACTCACTGGCGCTCAGTACAAGCTGCTATTGAGGCTCTCTGTGGCTCTTTCCCTTTTTTATTTATTGAATTCTTTTATGTTTCCAGAAGAGAAATAATGAAGACTCAGACAGCAGGGGTGTCGAATGAAACATAAATCAAAATTAAAGCACAGTAAACATTCAGAAAAAAAGTGAGTCCCTTAATTACGCCACAGTGGAGCTACATTCTTTATTTTTTATTTTATCTTTTTTTTATAACAGTGTGACATGGACAGTAGTTCCAGCTGTAACATGAATGACAGCTTTATATATTAATGCACTTATCATTTCTATACGTACTCATTCACAGGGACGTGAACAGCAGACGCCCCACTGATAATAAACAAATTTAAAAAGTTTTCCGCAAAGAGAAACGTGTTTAATATAACATTTCTGGAAGGAGTCTCCAGTGTCAGCACTTTGTAACAGTCACAGGTAAAACTGGAGCTTTAGGTTTTCTCTTTTTTGTCTTCTCTTTTTTTTAGTAGTGTTTTTTTGGGGGAACAACTGTTTATCGCTGCTATAACGTAAGTGACGATAGGAACTAACTTATTTGATGTAAGTATAAACAGACAAAAAACATGCCATATGTTAAAGCTAGACGGCCTTTCGATTTCATAAAATCGGTGAAATTTAGTTCCGTCTGAAATGTGGTGATTGTGATATCTGTTTATTTCTGTAATATCTCACAAAATATCAGGCCATTCTGTGGCTGGGAAGTTATTTAATTTGAGGGGATTAAAGCAAATAATGTGCACGAAATCGCTCGCTTGGCGCAGTCAAGCAGACAGAGGAAGTCCGTGTGCGCATGCGCAGGTTTACCTTCTTCTTCTTCTTCTTTTGGGTTTTACAGCAGCTGGCATCCACAGTGTTGCATTACTGCCATCTACAGGTTTCCCTTTGAGCGTGCACTGACAGTTCCATCATTCTGTCGCTAAACGAACAGCTGATCACACCGAGGTGCTCGCTGAGCGCCCATATTATTAGTTTGGTCCTGCGTTTCCTTTCCTTCGTATAGAACATAACGTCTTTTCTTCTCGCTTTCTTTCCGTTACTGTAGTTGCTCTTTCACATTTCATTCGCACACTCACGTCCTCCATTTTTCTCTCCTGTTTCAAATTTGTATCCCACAATGCCTTGCGTGAACGGGGAAAGCCCACCACGTGATGTGATGCATGATGTAGTATCTGGTATTGGGTCATGGTGAAGCAGGAAAAAATAGCGGAGAATTTAGGGACGTGGAGATAAATTCATTAATTGTTCTATTAAAAAAAACGAATACAATTGGAAGTCTGTGATTTGAATTCAGTAGCTTTCAGTCACTAAACAAAAATAATTAGGTGTCGGGGGAAATTCTTTTTATGACCTACACTTGAAAAATCTGAAAGGCAGTCTAGCTTTAATAAATGAAAATTTGTAATCATTGGAAAACTGTGATTTGTGAAACTGGCGAGATCAGGATCACACCAGTGACACAGCAATTATTCCTACAACGTCATTGGATTTATTCTTGCACCGCCTCTGGACTAATTCCCACGTCATCAGCGATGAGCTTCAGGAGATAAGAGCCTCAGCCCGGATGGAGCGGACTGACCGAGCCCTGGAACTGAAGGACGTTTCCTGCCAGTGATCTTGACTACGGCACAGAGGAGAGAGACAACCAGGATGAAAACCACAGGCCTGATCAGTGTGAGCAAGAGGAGGGTGACGAGTGTGAGATGTTTTTGAGGACCCTGTCCCCTTTAGGGAACCGGACCCCATCCCCTTTGACGATCCCCTCTCCTTTATGGACCCTTACGAATACCCCATCCTCCTTTTGTACCAGTCCACTTTGAGGACCCCATCTCCATTATGGGCACCAACCCCCTCGTGCCAGCAGTCCCCTGTATGGATCCCTACGAATACCCCATCCACCTTACGGAACCTGTCCCCCTTGTGGAGCCTGCCTCCTTTTGGGAACCGGACCCCGTCCCCTTTGAGGACCCCGTGCAGGAAGCTTCAGGAAGTGCTGTTACAGGAAAGTAATCCACAATGAGGTGAAGCAAAGTGATTGCTACAACACCAAAGTTGATTATTTCCGAGAACGGCACGTCTTGAAGTGCTTGATTGTTTTATTCCTTACTTCCAGCGACACAAAAAAGCGCTCGTCATTTTGGGTTTTATAAAAATAAATGCTTCAGCTCGTTGTTCTTATTCCTCCTCCAGGTTTCCGGGTTTTTAACCCAAAGAAACGTCAGAAGGATATTGGAAAGTCAAAATGCACTCTCATTCTCATTCTCTTTACCGAAGTACAGACAGTTAAAGCAGGATCAGTTTTTATGGAGCTAACCATCTGCAGAAATGAGAGCGCGCTCGCCCTCGGGCAGCCATGTGGCATTTCTGTAGGATGCACGAATTACTTTGCTTTCGTAGTCATAAATAATATCAGATGTCATACGTGTCAATTTTGTAACCTGCGCAGTAAGACGGGTCATTTTAATTTGTTTATCAGTGTTACTTCAGGCAACGTGATCCATCATGTCGGGGAAGGAACAGGAAGATGAGCAGGTTTGTCATTTAGAGCATTTTTTTCTGTTATGTTTCTTATCCATTATGTTTGTATGACAGATCTGTGATGTACAAATTGCTGGCTGGTGTGTGTGTGTTGTGTGTGTGTGTGTTAAAATGGAGGCCAGATACATTTAGAGCTCCTCAGATGAATAGTGTTCTGATAGAAGGAAAGTCAACATGACTAGCACGTGACAACAGCGACCCCTAGAGTTTTCATAAAACAATTTTAAAGATATATAAAAATCTAAACTATGAGTTCTAGCGCCCTCTACTGTTTAAACATGAATACTAAAAAATTGTGGCAAAAATGTTCCTCAATAATTAATTGAAGTAAACAATAATATTTTTAAATAGTTGGTTTTTTAATCAAACCATATAAAAATAGAACTGGATTATAGTAAAACAAAATAATAATAATAATAATAATAATAATAATAATAATGCGACTTTTATTGTCAGGTCTCCTTTCTTAATTGCTGTCAGTTTGCGCATGCGCATAAAAACAACCGTTATTTTTAACCACCCGTAATCCGAAAAGGTTACGCCTCCTTCTCGAGCTTCCTTAATTTTGATTGGACAATGCGGTCCCGCTTTCCGAGCTAGGATTGGCTGATCCAATCAGAGGCTGCTTGAAAACATGGCCGCCATATTGAATTGAGTCAGACGCGTTAACGGAGCCGCCATTTTAGAAAGGTAAACCGTCTCATTGACTTGTATTGAATTTATGTCAAAATAAGACAATTTTAAAAATCTGGAATAGCTGTTATTGTTTTTCCCCCTTCAGGTGAGATTCTGATATCACAAGTGCTTTCACTTTATATATTATTTTACAGTTTATCACTTACAATATTCAGAAATTTCTAAACAAATGTCAAAAAGCATTTTTGTCATAATCAGTTCAACAGAAAATCATATTTCTGCACAGACTTGTATTGTCTTAAAGCTGCTTCTGATCCTCCACAGAAAGAGCCAACTTTATGAGTTGGAAGTAAGTTGGATGCCCTGGAGTATATTTCTCCATTATTCACTTTTATTTTTCGGAAGAAAGAGAAAAGAAGTTTATTTTGCCCAACAGGAACATAACGAGAAACAGAGGATGAACATCAGCTGGGGAATATTTCCCCTGCATTGAATTCCATCCATCCATCCATATTCCTGCTCCAGGTTTTTCCCATCTGGATGAAAGTCAGCCATAAAAACAAGCTGACGCAACATCTGTGATTAGTTAAAATCTCTATGGAAGCAATGCACATATCAGCAGCCTTCATGACGTTTTTACTGACACGTCCCCGCCTCGTAACCTCATCGGAGAATGAGTTTCTGCTGAGTAATTACAACATTGTGGCATCATTCATGTTGATTGACATCTCTCAGAGGTAGCATGAAATGAACATGAAAGTGTGGTGATATAATAGTAATTTTGATAATTGCTCCCCCTTCCTCCCAAGTGCCTTGTGGTTAATGTAAAACGTGTATATAAAAAAAACTTCTCAAAGCTAACTAGTAACAGTTATGGGTGTACAACATATAACAACTATAATTACAACATTAAACAGTAACACAATTATCTGCGTTATCTACATGAAAGCTAAGAATCACAGTATTACGATTAACACCATCTGTCAGTCAACAGTATCGTTCGCTCCCATTGGTTGTCACCTCAAAGTGTGAGATTAGTTCAACTCAGCACCCGCCTACTTCGCATCGCCAATGGTTATTTCACCAATCATTGCTACAAGTCACAGAATTTCATGGTCTCTGGTCACCACATCACTTTCATTTCATTTGTTTATTATACAGGAAAAGATTAAAAGTAACATTTCGGTTGCAGTTAAAACTGGTTTACAGCAGGTTAACGTTCTGCAGCACATAAAAGACAAAGATCACATCACAATACAATCGACAAAAATCACATTGACGATACAAACAAAACATAATTAAGGACATCAACAGAAATTAAAACAATACAGACAGCTACATACATAGAAATAAAAGGGAGATGATTGAAGCAATATTTTTAAAAAAACCCTGACCACTGCTAATCTCTTCCTGTGTGTACGCAACTTAAGTCGCACTGTAATCATGAATACACTGAGTGCAGAATTATTAGGCAAGTGAGTATTTTGACCACAACATCCTTTTAATGCATGTTGTCCCACTCCAAGCTGTTTAGGCTTGAAAGTCTACTACCAATTAAGTATATCAGGTGCTGTGCATCTGTGTAATGAGAGGGGGTGTGGTCTAATGACATCAACACCCTATATCAGGTGTGCATAATTATTAGGCAACCTCTTTTCCTCTGGCAAAATGGGTCAGAAGAGAGATCTGATAGACTTTGAAAAGTATAAAATTGTGAGATGTCTTGCAGACGGATGCAGCACTCTTGAAATTGCGAAGATGTTGAAACGTGATCACCGAACAATCAAGCGTTTCATTGCAAATAGTCAACAGGGTCGAAAGAAGCGTGCGGGGGAAAAAAAGGCGCAAAATAACTGCACATGATCTGCGGAAAATCAAGCGTGAAGCTAACAAGCAGCCATTAGCATCCAGTTCTGCCATATTCCAGAGTTGCAACATTCCTGGAGTGTCAAAGAGTACAAGGTGTGCAATACTGAGGGACATGGGCAAGGTAAGGAAGGCTGAAAAACGACCACCACTGAGTAAGGCACACAAGATAAAACGTCAAGACTGGGCCAAGAAATATCTTAAGACTGATTTTTCTAAGGTGCTGTGGTCTGATGAGATGAGAGTGACTCTTGATGGGCCAGATGGATGGGCCTGTGGCTGGATCAGTAATGGGCACAGAGCTCCACTCCGACTCGGACGCCAGCAAGGTGGAGGTGGAGTACTGCTATGGGCTGGTATCATCAAAGACGAGCTTGTTGGACCTTTTCGAGTTGAGGATGGACTCAAACTCAACTCCCAGACCTACTGCCAGTTCCTGGAAGAAACCTTCTTCAAGCAGTGGTATAGGAAAAAGTCAGCATCTTTCAAGAAGAACATGATTTTCATGCAGGATAACGCTCCATCTCATGCATCCAAATACTCCACTGCGTGGCTAGCCAGTAAAGGTCTGAAAGGTGAAAAAAATAATGACATGGCCCCCTTGTTCACCTGATCTAAACCCCATAGAGAACCTGTGGTCCATTATAAAACGTGAGGTCTACAAAGAGGGAAAACAGTACACCTCTCTGAACAGCGTCTGGGAGGCCGTGGTTGCTGCTGCACACAATGTTGGTCGTGAACAGATAAAGAAATTGACAGAATCTATGGATGGAAGGCTTTTGAGTGTCCTCATGAAGAAGGGTGGCTATATTGGTCACTGATTTGTTTTTGTTTTGTGTTTGAATGTCAGATATGTTTATTTGCAAATCTGGAGTTGTCATATCAGTGAACCTGGTGAAAATAAATAAGTGAAATGGCTACACATTTGGTTTTTATTAAGTTGCCTAATAATTCTGCACAGTGAAAGTTACCTGAACACGTACATATTCTCCTAAAATGGCCAAAACTAAAAACACCCCACTCTAACTTCCATACATATTCAGCTTTGATATTTATGAGTCTTTTTGTTTGATTGAGAACATAGTTGTTGTTCAATAATAAAACTAATCCTCAAAAATACAACTTGCCTAATAATTCTGCACTCCGTGTATAGTAAAAAAATACATAGTCGTACATAATGTTTCCAGAGAAATGTTCTAATGAGGTTGTAGGAGGTGAAATAATTAAGTAATCAAAATTCAACTACAAAAACAACACGTTCAAAACAGGGCCGTAGCCAGCATTTTAAAATCACTGAGGTCCGTGATGCGCAAAGTGCGCGTGGAAAAATTTTCGACATATTTAAATGAGAGGGGTGAATTACACGTCACACAAGAGATCTCATCTCATTATCTGTAGCCGCTTTATCCTGTTCTACAGGGTCGCAGGCAAGCTGGAGCCTATCCCAGCTGACTACGGGCGAAAGGCGGGGTTCACCCTGGACAAGTCGCCAGGTCATCGCAGGGCTGACACATAGACACAGACAACCATTCACACTCACACCTACGCTCAATTTAGAGTCACCAGTTAACCTAACCTGCATGTCTTTGGACTGTGGGGGAAACCGGAGCACCCGGAGGAAACCCACGCGGAGAACATGCAAACTCCGCACAGAAAGGCCCTCGCCGGCCACGGGGCTCGAACCCGGACCTTCTTGCTGTGAGGTGACAGCGCTAACCACTACACCACCGTGCCACCCACACAAGAGATCTGAATATCACCAGTTTTGAAAAAAAAAATCACGTATGTGGCAAGAGTAAGTATAATTTAAGCTTGTTTAATGGTTTGATCTGGCCCAAGCAATGAGGACAAAACTGCACGGCTTCAAAAATGTAAATTTAACAGCTTGATGAAAGTGCGCTGATGGTTACCATGAAAAACGGTTAGGGCGGCACGGTGGTGTAGTGGTTAGCACGGTCGCCTCACAGCAAGAAGGTTCCGGGTTCAAACCCAGCGGCCGGCAAGGGCCTTTCTGTGTAGAGTTTGCATGTTCTTTCTGGGTTTGCTCCGGTTTCCCCCACAATCCAAAGACATGCAGTTAGGATGACCTTGGGCTGAGGTGCCCTTGAGCGAGGTACCGAACCCCTGACTGCTCCCTGGGCGCTCTGGTGTGGCTGCCCACTGCTCTGAGTGTGTGCACTGCTTCAGATGGGTTAAATACAGAGGATGAATTTCACTGTGCTTGAAGTGTGCATGTGACGAGAAAAGGTTAAAAAAAAGTGCCTCCTGCACTGCGTTCCTCCGCCGAGTCACGCGTGCACTCATTCGTTTTTGTGTTCTTGGTCTCAGAGCTGCGCGCACGAAACAGACAATACACTTTTTACAGAGACGTTTTAATGTTATTCTTTATTTTTTTATCCAGTTGAATATTTAGTGTACAAATGTATTTTCAGCTCTTAAAAATGACCGAGGTGGCCTCATAGCTGGCTACGGCCATGGTTCAAAATG
Organism: Neoarius graeffei; assembly: GCF_027579695.1. Classification (NCBI taxonomy): domain Eukaryota; kingdom Metazoa; phylum Chordata; class Actinopteri; order Siluriformes; family Ariidae; genus Neoarius; species Neoarius graeffei. The sequence continues at coordinate 3,205,221 of NC_083574.1, forward strand.
ACAGATTTGTCCATTCATGTTGTACCATTCTTCGCTCTGTGAGACCTTTCCAATATGGCGGATGACCGGACGTGTTGCTCTATGCTAGCGCACGCGGCTAATTCGGTGTCCAGCTTGTTTTAGCCAATCCTCGTGGAGGAGACGGAAACGTGTCTGAATACTGGTGGGAAAGGAAAACAAGGCAGGGACGAGCAGGGAGAATCAGTGGGAGTTCGCTGTGTAATGGCGGCCTCGGTGTTGCTCTCTGCGGAAAGCACCGTGCCTGGATTCGCTGTCGGGGGGAGCAGCGGTGTGTCAGGGACCACCGGGAACGGATTAACCGTGCCGGGACCTGCGAGTTGGAACCGTTCCCTGGACCGGGCGTTCGAAGAAGCCGCGGCCACCGGCTGCCTCAACCTGAGCGGCAGGAAGCTGAAGGAGTTCCCGAGGAGCGCCGCTACTCACGACCTCACCGACACGACCCGGGCCGGTACGCAGCTTATTAACGCGTCCTGCGGTTTAAATTAACAACTCGAGCTGTTCTAATCTCACCCGGTTCACATTCAAGCCCGAATTTATCTTAAAAAAAAAATTAATCGGGTTGTTTACTGTAATCGAGCTGGTATGCTAATTAGCATTAGCTCCATTCAGGGAGTAAACACGGGTGTGTGCTCGGGCTAAACTTTACGTCAGGGTTTGCAGATTAGCCAGTTAGCTAACTAGTGGGTAGTTTATTTCAATAACTAGCGATCCAACAACGGTTAATATCCATCACTAGAAACGTCAACTCTCTTTTTTATTTTATTTTTGTTTAGCACTTCCACAATTAGCTACGAACTAGCATACCTGACTAGCCTGTGCTATCTGACAGAGGTGTTTATTAGCGTGAGGCTAAATCCTAATAAAGTCCTTATTCACTCTATATGTGCACTATATAGGGTATGAAACAATGACGTATGCGCTCTATGTAGTGCACTTGGTTTGTACGTCGCGGTTATTTGTTATTCTTCCTTTAGTTCAATTCAAGCCTGTCAGATTTGTCATAACTTCAAACTTGGCTGGTATTTCGATATATCGGTTTTTTTTTAACAAAATGCTTAAAAATAATCATAATTTTTAAAAAGTGTTAAACGCGGACATTCTGCCTTGTTAGTTAATTAATTATTAGTTGTTAATTGTTTATTTTTATGTGTAAACTGTTGAATAGAATTAAAAAATATATATTAGGGATGTGTCGATCCGATATCGGATATCGATATCCTGGAACATCATCGTGAATGTGTTGTACATGTAGATGATGATGGTTTGAATTTCTGAGGCGCTGCAATCTGATTGGCTGTTGTCACGTCCCTGTGCTGTTATGCAAATTAAACTTGTGATGTAATAAATCTCTAGATTAAACTCCAGGAAGTTTTTTTTTAAAGCATAACAAAAACCTTTAAACTGTTATGTCGTATTTTTATTTCTGACTTTAAAAAGAAAGTAAATTTCCGTGTCCAGGTCTGAACTTTTTCTTCTTTTAAATTTTTGACGCTGAGATTAAAAATTCTGACCTTGCGTTCAAAAGTATTTGGTGATCTAGAAAAAGCCTGGTGTTTGAGATTTAAGTGTTTAGTGTTAATGTTAATTGTGAATTATATCCAGAGTGTTTTTACGTGTAAGTGAGCAGGGAATCGGATCAATACTCCATACCAATATCGGTAAACTTTTAAAAGAAATCCGAAAGAGAACCGGCAGTTGTTGTGGTGTGGGAAACTGAACAGTCACGGGCTTGTTCCTGCACGGTTAGCTTGTTGCCCGAGGCTGTTCCTCTGGAAAGTCGCATTAACACTCTGTGACTGTGTTTAACTACAAACTGGGCGTGTTGGAATCAAACAAAGCGCTTAATGACTTCATTACTGCTTTGTCTTGCTAATTGTCGCTCCATTTTCTTTAACGGCTTCCTGAAAGACATAGTTTTCAATTCTGATCGAGCGTCTCGTAAATCCAGATCTTTACTCGGATTGTAGACGTGCTGAATGGAATTATTATATTCCAAAAATCAGATTTTCATCTACAATCTGATTAGACTGTGTGCATACATGCCTTCTCGTTAACATAATTGCAATTATGCAGCATAAATGTCATGAATATTCAAATGGATGTTGCGTTGACTGTAAAATCTGATGTTATGTGACGATGTCAAACGTTTCGACATAATCAGCTCCAGTCGACTGCGAAAGAAATAATGATGGGGTCCGAGTCTGACTGTCGTCTGATTTCCAGGAGATCGAGATGGAGATGTGACCAGTGGGTGGGACTTGTGTTCCAGGAAGCATTTGATTGGACAAGTGTCGGATGAGTCGGCAGAATTTTTCACCGTTTCATGTAAACTTAAAATAAGAATAGCAAACACGTTTTTTGTGATGTTCTGGTTTATTTGCATTTATGCAACCAGGAGTTTTTTTTTTTTTTTTTTTTTCTGCAGCATGATGCAGTTTTGACTGGGTGGGGCTTCCGGTTTTATTCATCAGGGTTTGATTTGCTTGTGGAAAGTGGGCGTTTCCCAATCAAAAATGGAAGAACATGAAGAAACAGAAATGGGGGAAAAATGTGATTTATATATTTTTGCTCCGTCCACAATTCTTACGTGACACAATCTACAGACTTCAGGCCCCGCCCACACACATTCATATACTTTTGAAAATGTAGCTTTCTTCCGTTACCATCCACACAAACAACATTTTCGAAAAAAAATTCCATCCACGCGCAGGGCTTTCCACTAAGGCTCATACTAGCCAGCCATGACAAATAAACACAAAATAAACTCCTGTGCACGCAGTTCCCAGGATTAAATGTATTTTCCACAGACCATTTATTTATTCACTTTACTCAAATACAAAGTAAAATGGAGGTAAATCTTCTTTCTTTTCTTGCGTATTGCATCATGAGGCGTTCCTGGCTTGTAAATCTCTTATTTTCGGTGCATGACACATTCACGCAGCTGAGCATGCTATGAATTAACAACGACAACGGTCTGCAGTGGGGCTACACAAACACTCAGCCAACATTTCTCCATTTGTGTATGAAAATACACTCCAACCACTCAGTTTGGCTTCATTTACAACCAACGGTGTCTTTTGATGCCAGCACGTAATTGAACGAGAGAAGACTGGTTTACCGGAGACAGAATAACCGGAGACACATCTCTGCTTCTGTTCCCTCCGACGGCCCCGACACACTACTGCCTCCGCCGAGTGCGCGCGCGCACACACCGCATGTCGGGGCCGCGGATGAGTTACTCTCCCTTGATCAACGAGTTGGCGGGCAATTTGTGGTTATTATCGGTACAAACAGCTCGAATCGCAACTTAAATGAGTGCGGTTCAGTTTGACATTATTGTCAGTCCGTTAGATAAACATTTAATTTTATTAATCAGGGATGCCAACGGCGCGCCTTTTGGCGGATGCCGCCTTTTTCACGGCTGAATCGCGCAGATCCGATTTTTTTGCTTTAGGGGGGGCGTTAGAGTGTCTGATTATAATTTCATCAAAGCAAATTCTGTATATAAGCAAATGCTGTTACAGTCCATGAAACATAGGAAGTACAAGTATGAGAAGAAAACAGTAAATCAGAAAGCTGCGCACGTTTGCAGCTTTCTGATTTACTGTTTTCTTCTCAGACTAATGCCGCTTTCCCACTACCAACGCGGTTGAGTTGGGCTGAGCCGTGCCGTGCTGAGTCAAGCTGAGTGGGGCTGTTGGAGTTGCATTTCGACTACAACCGCACTGAACCGTGCTGGCTGGAAGTGGGTGGACACATTGGGTGGAGTTAGCGAAAGTGGGTAGACGTCACATGATGTCGTTAGGCGGCGCAAACAGTGACATCAGTGACCTTTTAAGCGGTAGTCTCACGACCCGGATAGTAAACAATAAACATGGAGGACATGGAGTCGTTAGTGTTGCTGGTCTTGGTGCTGTGGCTTGTTGTCACCGACAACGCCAACAGATACTGGCAAGAGCGTATAGATGAGGCGAGGCGCATAAGGCTTCATAATTCTCGTAATTCTTCTTCTTCCGGGTTTACGGTGTTTACAGATCCCAGCGTGCTCGCGGGGCGTGTGTGGGCATGTGAGGACACTCCTCCTCACCAATCAGTGCACAGGGGAGTGTCTGCTCACGCCCCTACCCCCACTCGGCTCTGTTTGGCTCGCTTCAGCCCTACTCCAAAACCGTGCGAGTTTTGGGTGCTGAGTAGGGCTGAAGCAAGCTGAGTCATGCTGCTCTGAGGTAGTCGAAACGCGAGCCGTGTCGGGCTGAAGTGAGCTGAAAAAGGGTAGTGGAAAAGGGCCATTATACTTCCTGTGTTTCATGGACTGTAACGGCATTTGCTTATTTAGTAATTTTAATACAGAATTTACTTTGAAATTATAATCAGACACTCCAACGCGCCCCCCCCCCCCAAAAAAAAAAAAAAAAATCAGATCTGCGCGATTCAGCCGTGAAAAAGGCGGCATCTGCCAAAAGGCGCGCCGTTTGCATCCCTGATTAAAATCGAAAATTAATATTTAGAGCCTGTGGGCTACAAAAATAATAGTCATTAAAGTAGCCGGCTGGACTTAATTGTGTAGTCGGCTGTATGGCCGGCAGCCGGCGCTTGTGGAAAGCCCTGCACGTGAAAACGTAAAAATGGTTTGAAAAGGCTCACGTGATCACGGTTACGTTAAACGTCTTAACAACGTTAAAGAGCTGCGTGTCGAGAGTGAGAGATGACGGAATGAAGGAAAACATCAACATGGCTGACCGATATGAGGATTTCTGGTTCGGCTATGTTCATAAAACACGATGGGATAGCTGTGTTTTAAAAAATGTTCGTAAACGTATGAGGTCGTTCGTGGAAGAATCCGGATAAAACAGTTTACCATAGATTAATGCACAGTCTGAACAAGTACACGCGCTAACAAGGTTTTAAACAAAAAACATTGTGGGCGTGGCTATACAGGACGATATCGTAGAGCCATTTTACAACAAATACAGAAACCGCCGCCTCGGATCGCGTGTTTCCTTCACAAGTGACCTGTCGTTATCTTATTTAAATTATTTTTAATAAATAAATTTTTTAAAAATCTAATAATTCCTGAAATGTAAAGAAATACATTTTCTGATTTATAATTTCCAAATGATTTGTTGTTGAAATTTACATGAAGTCACAGGAAATGATTTTCTAAAGTTTCCTATTTGGAATGATTTTTTTTTCTTCTTAATTATTATTATTATTATTATTTTATTACTGGATTATAAACATCCACTCGGTAGAAGTTTTTATTTTTTATTTATTAGGTATTTCATTTGTTACAAATAGCTTTAGTTTTTTATCAAATCAAGTTTATAAATTAGGCGGAGATTTGTTCGGATTACGAGATCTGCGAATTCGTGTGATGTTTTGTTTAGTTTTTGAGTTATGAAAGTTTTGGAAATGTTATGGTTTTCATTTTTCTTAGCCATCGTTGCTCTGGAGACGGAGACAGATCCACCGCTCATCACGCGAATCTCATCACAAACTATTGTAGTGTTCAATTTTATATTTTTTTTCTTAACGATTTTTAGTGTGAATTGGGGCGGCGCAACATAAGCGTATCACAATTCTCAGAAACAGTTTATAATAAATTATATATTTCAGTTTGTAAACAATAATAAAAAAGTGTTTATTTTATTTCACATTTGCAAAATTATCATTTTTAACTTAAAAGAAACTAAATTAATAAATTAAAAAAAAAAACAGTAAAAATGGTAACATTTTTACAATTTTAAGCGATTAAGTACAGAACTGTAATGTCTCGTCAGTCAGGTTTTGTATTTCTCATGTTGCATAACATTGATAATAATTATATTTTATTTATACCTATTTTATCACAATATTGATGATATAACAATGGTATTGCCCAGCCCTGACACTAATCACACGACTCCTATCATTTAAAACCACATCGTAAGTCCGTCACGTTTCCTCTCGCGCGTCGTTATCGATCGTCGTATAAAACGTGTCGTCTCAGCGGTGCAGGAAATTGGACGTGGCCTTCCAGCTGTCATGGGAGAGAGGAACGGCGCTCCGAGGAACGCGCGAGGTTTAAAGGAATGTGGAAATTCTTGCGGCGAGATGTGCTTTAAAATAGAGCTGGATTCCTGCCGCAGTGCGTTTGTTTTGGTTTGTTAATTATAGGCTGGGTTGTGTGCGAGGCTGCGATTGTTTCCACACGGACGTGAGCCGACGAAGACGTCGAGCTGGAGGGTTAAAAGTATTGGCACGCTGTATAATACAATGATGTATGATAGTATCGATATCATGATCAGTGATTATTAGCTCTCTTCTCAGGTACGATGATACCTTTTTAAAAATAATCATTACACACTGACTGGAAGCTGCTCATGTGGTGCTAAAACTTTTGTACTATATTTTTCGAAATTGTAAAATTAAGAAAAAAGAAATTGCAGGCGGTGTTAATATTTTATTTATTTTTTATTATAGCCATGTAGAGAAGTCTGTGTACGTATATGTATTAATATAGACACAAATTAAATATAATAGTTTGTAAATTATATTTAATTTAAATGTAGGATTATTTGTAACTTTTTTTTTTATGCAACGCTGTAATCATAAAACCGAAACGCTGATTAATCCTGGTCGATATGATGACGTTTCAGTATCGTGATAAAATATATACATTAATTTTAGGACATATTGTGATTTTTTTTTAATAATAATATTATCAGTAATTCCAAACTGACTGGAAGCAGTAGGTGTGATGTTGATATGTTAGTTTATCTTGATTTCTAAATAAAAGATGATCTTGATGGGTTCTTCAGGTTCTCCGATTCGACTCGGGTCTTTCTGCAACCAAGTGTTTTTGTTTACACGCACAACGGACCTTCATTTATTATCCTCCGTTGTTGTAAATGCTTGCATCAGCTAATCGCTGAGTTTCTTCGTACCCGTGTGTGTACAGTATGTTGATTAGCTGTAAAGTGCTTTCCTGCCGGAGCTCATTTGCATGCAGTGACGCCCAAAAAACACCATAAAAGGTAAAGTGTACAGGTAGATCAGAGCATGAAATAAACAATCGGGATAAAGAGAGAGACAGAAAAACAGAAGTGGAAGTTAGTTTGACTCACTTCTGTGCTAATAATAATAAGCGAGTGCTAAATCTGTTAAAACAGACAGACCGGTGCGTCCTCCGTTTATACACTGCCATTTATTTTATTTATTTTGACCTTTTGTTCATTTTAATATTTTTAAATTAATGCCAATGAAATAAAGCGACTGGTTTCCACTAAATGTTCTCGATGGTGCCTTTCGTCCCTGACCGAGTGAACTAGCATGAGGATGTGTTTTTAATCGAGGCTCCAAATAAAGGTGATGAAGGTTTTTGAGAATTCCCAGCCTTTTCACGTGACCCTTAAAGAATAAATCCCTTCGTATCCACTTTAATAAACTCTCCGTTTGTCTGCATCATGAACGTCGTGCTGTAAGTCATGTTCGTGTCCGGATGAGCGAGAACATGCATCACATCTCCAGCAAGAACAGTCATGTGATCATGGACTCATGAACAGACTTGTTTATACGCCATCGCTTTATTTTCCCAGAGGCACATTTTCACCAGTCGCTTTTCTTTACTCCAGTTTCTGTTGAACCACGAGATCAGAATTTACCACAAAGCTGTGGGTTTTTTCACTGAAACAATTTACATTCAAACTCGCACACACACAAACTTCACACTTAAATTATAAATATAAAAAAAGTAATATAGTATAAATCCAAGTCTACTAATACGTAAATAATTTAAGTTCCAAAGCACTTATTTTCCAAACCCACTTCTGGTCTTTGCCCCATGTTACAGGATCCGATATTCCATAAGCTTTCTCCAGCATCCGATCCTCCGGGTTTTGCCGATTATCTCCAGCTGTAACTCTGAGCTAATATGTACGAATGATTATTTACACCCCGGCTTTCACAAAACTACCTCTTTATCTGCAGAGTATTTAACATGTAAGACGCCGGATCGTGATGTTTATTTATACAGAAATAATCTACGGCATGAAACGGATTTACCGTTAGCACACTGGAGTGGATTAGTTTCTTATAACTGCACGCTCTGGAGTGTTTTATTCCGCTGACACCACAGCGATCTGTGAGGGATTATAGTGTTTATTATTCAACATTAAGGCCTCTGCATGCTCTTGCGACAAGGCTTTCGCAGATAGCTTTTCGCAGACAGTTGTAATTTATCGTTGAGCGGGGAGTAATAGGCGTGCGCGATGTTATTCACCGCCACAACGCACGGGGGCGCGAAGTCGCGAAATCGCTAGGAGTAGTTGGTGGGTGTGGTTAGTGGAGTGTTTATCCTCCGGTTACTTATAATGACTAGAACTGGAGTCGTATAGATGTACGTACTTCCTCACTTCCTCGATCAACCGCTCTTCGTGCTGCTCCATCTTCGCTCGTGTTTTTAAAAATGCCGGTCGTGAAAACAAACCAGGAAAGTAGGGAAGCGGAAGTGCGTGTACAGCGAATGTAGAGTGGACCAATCAGAGCCCTCTTGTCTGCGACGCTGTCTGCGAGGCTTCTGCGGTGGTCACAATTTTTGGGAGGTGCGCGCAGAGCGTCTGCGAAGGGGGGGGGGGCTACGCAGACGCCATCTGCGACGCTGTCTACGAGGACTGGGTTGTCAGCATAAATTGGCCCTTAATGCACTTTTTAATGGTTTATCGTGAGAGTTAATGTTGTAGAACATCTGAGAGACAAGTTAGTCCCTGTTCTCACTGACATTAAAGCTGCAGTAAACAGTCTGTCTGTCTCTCTCGCTCTGCCTGTCTGTCTCTCTCGCTCTGCCTGTCTGTCTCTCTCGCTCTGCCTGTCTGTCTCTCTCGCTCTGCCTGTCTGTCTCTCTCGCTCTGCCTGTCTGCCTGTCTCTCTCGCTCTGCCTGTCTGCCTGTCTCTCTCGCTCTGCCTGTCTGCCTGTCTCTCTCGCTCTGCCTGTCTGCCTGTCTCTCTCGCTCTGCCTGCCTGCCTGTCTCTCTCGCTCTGCCTGCCTGCCTGTCTCTCTCGCTCTGCCTGCCTGCCTGTCTCTCTCGCTCTGCCTGCCTGCCTGCCTGTCTCTCTCGCTCTGCCTGCCTGCCTGCCTGTCTCTCTCGCTCTGCCTGCCTGCCTGCCTGTCTCTCTCGCTCTGCCTGCCTGCCTGCCTGTCTCTCTCGCTCTGCCTGCCTGTCTCTCTCTCGCTCTGCCTGCCTGCCTGTCTCTCTCTCGCTCTGCCTGCCTGCCTGTCTCTCTCTCTCTCGCTCTGCCTGCCTGCCTGTCTCTCTCTCTCTCGCTCTGCCTGCCTGCCTGTCTCTCTCTCTCTCGCTCTGCCTGCCTGCCTGTCTCTCTCTCTCTCTCTCGCTCTGCCTGCCTGCCTGTCTCTCTCTCTCGCTCGCTCTGCCTGCCTGCCTGTCTCTCTCTCTCGCTCGCTCTGCCTGCCTGCCTGTCTCTCTCTCTCTCTCGCTCTGCCTGCCTGCCTGTCTCTCTCTCTCTCTCGCTCTGCCTGCCTGCCTGTCTCTCTCTCGCTCTGCCTGCCTGTCTCTCTCTCTCTCTCGCTCTGCCTGCCTGTCTCTCTCTCTCTCTCGCTCTGCCTGCCTGCCTCGCGCTGTCTGCCTCGCTCTGCCCGTCTCTCGTGCTCTGTCTCTGCCCGTCTCTCTCTCTCGCTCTCATAAAAAAAATAAAAAATGCAGCCTGTCATTTCACAGAGAATTCTGAAAGCATAGAGATTTTCCTGAGCTGCGAAATGTGACCTGTTAAAGCTCTGACACTGGAGACTCCTTCCACAAATGCTACATAAACGTCTCCTCACAAAACCCGTCACCACTCTGTTGATTATATGTTTGACTTTGTTCAGCAACACGTTTTAAAATTGGTTTATTATTCATCTTGGGTTATACGGAGTTTCTACCGTACACGTCTCCGTGTAGGAGCTGTTACTATGGAAACGACAACGCGTTAATTTAAACCTTCCATTCGTTCCTTCCAGCCGGAGCTAATTTTCCATTTTGTGTTCTCAGAAAAATTACTGCTCATGTTCTGACGAATCAGATCAGAGAATTAAACTGTGCTGTGGTATTGAGCAGACGTAAAGCAGGGGGAAAAGAACTCGAGCGTTGTGCTGTTTTAGGAAAGTAATCATCGATGAAGAGGTGTGATGAAGCGGCTTCCTGTTGCTGCTGTTGATGTTGATTATTTTCCTCTAACAGAATGACCCAGAGTGTTTGAAGTAAAAAAAAAGGGTCACATCACCTGAGAAAGTTCCAGCTTGTTCCAAAGCGCTGACACTGGAGACTCCTTCCGTAAACGGAAAACTTCCGCATATTAGCATTTGTTTTTAAATCTGTTTGTTTGTGGTGCGTCTGCTGTACACATCCCTGTGAATGAGCTGTTGCTATGGAAACGAAGTATGAGAGCGAGAGCATTAATCGGAATAAACCTGTGATTTGGAGCAGAGCTGCTGGTAAAGAGAATAACTGATGTGATACAACAAAGGAAGGGGAAATTAACGTGGTGTAAAAGTGTCATTTTGGATCACGGGGGGAAATGAAGTGGAGAGAAAGAGGAACCGGGACTAAAGCGATGAGGTCTTGTACACAGTGTGGTGTGTTTGTTTGTTTGTTTGTTTTTATCTGCTGCCCGTCACACGACAGGAGTTTTTATATTTTAGCACAGCGAGTATTTTAAATCGCTCCTTGTATGACCACATGGTGCGTGTGTGTGTGCGTGCGTGTGTGTGTTTTGGACTCCGTGTTTCTTCCGCACATAAACAATGCATCGTTGATTTTTCTTTTTTTTTTTTTCCATCGTTGTTTTTCTTTTCAATCCTGAGCTCGTATCTCTCATGAGTGCTTCATGGCATGACGTATTCAGGAAAACTGTAAACCTTTGAAAACAATGAAATTAAAGGAAACAAGCACTCATAACACCGTTCTCTCACATCACATGACGTGGCTTCTTATGAGGTGTTTATGAAGGAGTCATATTTTTATCTCGACTAAAAGAAGAGAATAAAGTGTGATTTACATTTCGTTTCGTTTCTGGAATCCTCTCACTGATGCTGTTTGAAGGTCTGAGTGAACGGAGCGTTTACTCGTCACGTGGTCAGACAACATTCAAATTCTTCTATTCAGTGGATTTAAATTCTCTTTGTGGACTGTAACTGATTATTTAAAGCAGGCGTCTTGGTTGCACCACCGTTCAAGGAGTGAGGATTTTCAGATATTCAGATCTTATGGAATCAATTTTGTGCCAAAATGTTCATACAATACTTTTGAAATATCAAACAAAAACGATAAATCAAAATAAAAAAAAAAAAATAATAAATAAAAAGTGAATTTTTTTTTTTTTTTAGACTGGCAAACAAATTATTTGTGTAATTGTGCAAAATATCAGTCTATTACTCTTCAGAAACCTTTTATTTTTAGCCTCGGTCACAACCGGCTGTACGTGCTCCTACGGCCGGTCTACGTGCAAGAAACGCACGGAGGGTGCGTGTGTGACGTGCTGATTTTCGAGCCGCAGACCGGCCGCAGAGGTTCTTTGTCATGTCAAACAAACTCTACGGGCGCTTACGAGACAAACTTATGGCCAACGTGCGTCTTTCTCCATGAACAAAAAAAACGCAGCGATTTGGGAAACGCCAAAAATTGCACGGCCAAAAAACCGTACGTCCGGTTGTGACCTAGGCTTTTGTTCCGCGTCTTTCTCAGTTTTGTTTGCCGTAATTTATTTTGGTTGCGATTCCAGCTTTCTCGTTTGCGCTCCCTGACTTTTTGCTTGCAGTTTTGGCACAAACTTCCCGTGTGGGCGGGCTGTCCAGGAATGCATTCCCATTGGCTATCTTGTGTTTGACTGACAGCTACACTCAGCCATTCCCTACTCGGATTCTGGCGGACTGTTTGACGAGTGGCCGATCCATTGACGGTAAACAAGGATCGAGTGGACTTCAGTGGCGACTATGCTACTCAATTAATTCAACAAAGTGTAAGTGCGGGACAGATGTGCTGCAGTAGTGCACATTATGCAGGTGTTTCGTGGCAAGTCAAATGTTAGACTTTGCTCCACTACCCAATATAATAGCTGTCTTGCTAACGTTAAGCACGCCTGCGTAATAGGCACTACTGCAACACATACAGCACATCTGTCCCGCACTTACACTTTGTTGAATTAATTCAGTATCATAGTCGCCACTGAAGTCCACTCCATCCTTGTTTACCGTCAATGGATCGGTCACTCGCCAAACAGTCCGCCGGAATCCGAGTAGGGAATGGCTGAGCGTAGCTGTCAGTCAAACACAAGTTAGCCAATGGGAATGCGTTCCTGGACAGCCCGCCCACACGGGAAGTTTGTGCCAAAACTGCAAGCAAAAAGTCAGGGAGCGCAAACGAGAAAGCTGGAATCGCAACCAGAATAAATTACGTCAAACAAAACTGAGAAAGACGCGGAACAAAAATAAAAGGTTTCTGAAGAGTAATAGACTGATATTTTGCATGATTACACGAATAATTTGTTTGCCAGTCTAAAAAAATTGACTTTTTTTTTTTTTCTTAAATTTTGATTTATCGTTTTTGTTTGATATTTCAAAAGTATTGTATGAACATTTTGGCACAAAATTGATTCCATAAGATTTCAGATGAAACTCACGATTTAAAGGTACATGCTTCCATGTGTCCTTTACGTTGGCGTGGATGTTCAGTGCTACATCCACTAGAGGGCAGCTCAGAGTCGAGCGGTTCTGACGACAACAAACATGGCGCCGGAGGAGGGCATAATAATGCACGAATTAAGAACGAGTAAAAAGCAGAGGCAGCGTTGTAGACTGCAGTAAAACTTCTTTCTACATTGCATAACCTCTTCTGAAAAATTCTACCATTTAAAAAATGTATTCGTCATGGTTTTGCCTGAATTATTGGCTATGCTGTCACCATGAGTTCGTCCATAAAGAAGGCTCCGCCCATATTCTTATACATATTTAACGTTGAGCACAAGTAAGCCTTTAGAAAGATCCCTGTTCATGTTCACGAAGCTCCGCCTCCAGGATCTGCAGTGTCTATAAAATAGACGACAGGAGGCGTGTCCAAACACAAAGCATTCGGGACCGGAAGTCTGTTTTCCAAATAGGTTTTCTGGACGATTTAAAAAAATAATAATAATAAATTTTGCTAAGTCCCCAGATTAATCAATTAGTTGTTTATTTTTTGTTTCATCATGTTCTACATATCCTTCAGGGTTTTTTTTTTTTTTTTGGGGGGGGGGCTATTGCACCTTTTAAGCGCTGTTATGTTTTAACACGAGAGTTGTGCACGCAGGGGGTGGAGTTTGACAAAAACAGAAGCACGTTCCAGCTACTTTTTTTTTTTCATGATGTCAGATCAAATGAGGATAAGGATCAAGTCCAGCGCCACCTTCTGACAATTTGATGTCCCCACAGTCGTATTATCCTATTAGTTTTGGATATAAATACACCCAAAAACGCTATGAATGAACACACACACATTTACGTCACTATTAATGAATTCATCATAACGAGGAGTGAAAATTCTTTCGATATTAATTTATTATTGGAATTAAATTTTCTGTGTAAGTGTAGATGATGAGTGCTCGGTCCTTCAAACCCTGGCACGGAAAGAGCATTGATCTGATTCTGGCAGTGACAATTTTATTAGTTTGATAAATTTAAACAAGCGTGATCGTCACCGACATCCCGCACACTACAGCCATTTTGCTAAATTGATTAATTCAGCGATTAATTAGTGCCGTAAAATATTGGCAAGAAACATACTAGACTTATATGAGATTTATTTCAACACTTGGAGCATTGTTCACGTTCATATATCATCATCATTATTTATTTATTTATTTATTTTATCTCGGGACGGAGTCCACCGGGGGCGAGGTGTTGTTTTCGGTCGGGTTTGTTTTGTTTGTAAACAATGTTACAGGAAAATGACTGGACCAATTTTCATGAAACTTTCAGGATAGTTGGTCTCATTGAACTAGAGGTCTGCGCAGGACAGAATTTTCAGTCCCGCTCCCGCCCGCGCCTGCCATATTTTGTCCCGCTCCCACCCGCAAATCCCGCATGATGCAGACGTTCGCGTTATTTCTCACGAAAGTTCTTGTCATTGGCTTGGGGAATTAAACACGCTGAGCTTAGCTGAGCTCTCCGCTGATCGATCCTTCACCTAGCGCACGTAGCGAGGGTGCGCGTTGCCAGGTGGCATGCGCAGCTGAGGCTTTACAGAGATACCCAACACACCTACCAACATCTACAGTGCATATTAAGAATATTGTACATTGCACGTAGCTTATCTGTCACTCCTCACATTTACATTCTAGGAAACACAAGTAGGCCTATAAGAAATTAATATAATTTAAAGACACAGTGTGATGGTGCCCCGCCCCCTACTTTGAGTGGATTTGAGCATAAATATCTAGTGTGAGCTTCACTAGAGGAGCTCTGCTCTTCTGCCATGATCAGAGATCTCAAGAGCGGAAAGGAATCGGAAACATACGTGAGATTAGACCACATCCGCAAATTTGGGCATCTTAAAATGTTTTTATTAATGCCAGATAAAATATCCAGCACATTATATATGATAGACATAAATTAATAATTTATAAATTTTATTTTAAACACGTTTTTAGTTAGCGGGACTGCAGCTCATCACCTCTCCCGCCCGCTCCCGCATCGTGCACTCCCCCTCCCGCCCACGCCCGCAATGAGCTTTCAAAATTTGTCCCGCGCCGCACTGCTTTGCGTCGGGTCCCGCGGGAGTGCAGGGCTCTACATTGAACCTCCAAAATTTTGGGTGTTATCCGGTCATGGTCACCAAAAAGATTTGAAAAAAAAAAAAGCTCTGAGCTCAGACTGCAGGAGCGCTGCCTCGGAAAGACCCCTCCTACAAAAACGCTGATTGGATCATTACCTGCTTCATTTGCATACAACGGATTTTGGTCACACCCACTTTTAAACCCCATTGATGATAACTTCCCTGCTCTGTTCATTTTATTATTATAAATTTTAAATTATAAATAAATGGACTAGACTAAAGAAATCGCTTTCAGACATGTTTATGCTTATTCCAGAGGGAAAGCGTGTTCCACTGAGCTCTAGCGCCGGGCCATTTCCGGGAAATAAGAGTTTGGGTCCCGGCGACAGCGTGTGTGTGTGTGTGTGTGTGTCAGCCTCGGTTCGGAGGTTTCAGTTTCAAAACCTGTAAGAGTAGAATAATATAAAGTACAGACACTTGGTATATTTTACTTCTGTGATTTTTATCTTGCCAGGGATGGAGTCCACCAGGGGACGAGGCATTATGGGGTTTTTTTTGTTTGTTTGTTTTTAGGAAATTTTTTTTTTTTTTTCATTTTTCGGTCCATATTTTCTATCCCTAAATTTTCTACAGGTTTGTGGGCGCTTATGTTGAAAACCCAGTCTCTAATGCTTCTGCTCAAGACATATCTGGCAACCTTGAAATTATAAACCACACACCGGCGATGTTGATGATCAGAATGACGACTTAAGCATGCGTGTAACCCGACTCCGAATACAACACTTTCTCCTCCGTGTAAATATTGCTAACTTTTAGACTTAACTCATCGCTCCTGAATAACGTATTTTGGTTGGGTATTTTTCTGGGTATATTAACGCGGTGAAACCGATTGTACTTCTCGTCATCATTGCGATATCCAGCACGTTTAATGGATAAGAAGCTAAACGCATCATCACATCACATCAGAGCAGAGCAGAGAGGAAAAGAGAGGATAGAATGGAAGAAGAGGAATGAAGTCCTTAGAGGTCGTCAGGAGATTATCGCAGTGCTGAACGTGTACAGACATGACGCACCTTGGCTTATCAGTGGGGAATAAAAACAAACCTGAGGAATGAAGTTTTGTTTCTTACAGTGAAAATTTGATTTGGAAGAACAGAGAGTCTGATTGTATCCTCCGGCTCGGTTAGTTAGACGTCGCAGTCAGCTGCACTTCCTGTCCTGCCGGATCTCCACACAGCTGCATGGCTATAAATATAAATCCACTCAGGCTGGAAAAGGCATCATAAAAATCCCCAAAAGCGTGCAGGGAAGGAAAAAAACGAGTCATGTAACGACCTGAGAGATTACGATTACAATATCGATATCAGAACATCGTGAGACTGATATATCGACATCACTTTTCTGAGATTTTGTTGATTTTCTTTGTGCAACTTTTTAAAAAATTATTTATAGTTAAAGTTTTCTTCTTTTTTCAATACTGCTGGGTTTTTTTTTTATTTATTTATTTATTTATTTTGGAGAATAGATTTTTCCATGTATATTTTTTTTCCCCCCATATTAAGTAAGTGCTTGCTGTAGGGGGCGTGGCCAAACAAGTCACTTCTCCTGAAACACATCATTCAGAGGTATATTTTGTTATTCTGCGTTTTAAGTGTTTGGTTTCGGCATGAGACGACAGAAAAGAGAAAAGTCAGAGCTCTTTCTGGAGAGTCGACCACTGCAAAACTTATTTTCCGATCATCTTTGATGATGTCACAGTGTTCCGCAATCGCAGTCGTATCTCATTCTCGTAATTTGAGTTCTGTGATGTTAAATTGCGCCACTTCTATACAAAGTGTGTAATATGGGGCAGGTTTATAATGTAATATAATAATATAATATAACTCGTCATATATAAACATCACTGGATATCATGGCAGCGTGTTGTCACGTATCGTGTGTTATCGTAACTCGCTGTTCTGGAATTTTCTGTGGAAAGAGAAACGACACATCTGCAGCTCATGTGCGATCAGTTTACTTGAACTAACACGCAACAGGTGAAATATTCAGTAACCGCTCAGGAGATCATAAATCCTGAACCTTTCTGAACAAAGAGAAAACACGTCACACGCGTAACTCGACCCTGATGCTGTCTCTTGCTGAAGAACCTCACGATGAAAAACATTGATTCCAGAATTTTTCTTATTGACTCTCACATCAGGAAGCTCTCTAAGTGTGTGAAGGGGGTGTGTGGGTCTGTTTCACATAAACGCTGGGAAAATGTTTTCTCCGCAACTTGGATTATAAATGTTTTTTTTTTTTTTCTCCTAAAATGCTCAATTAATAAAATAATTAAAATAAAATATTTAATTTAACAACAAAGATGATTAGAGTTAATTAAAGTTATTTCCTAAAGTCCCAGTCTATAAAATAAATGATGAATAAAAATATAATCTAGATATTTTTTTTATAGTGAGTTTAAAAAATCAAAATGCGTTTAATTATTTCCTAAAATCTCAATGAACGAAATATTATAGAAATAAAAATATATTGCAGAATTTCATGCAAAAATTAATTAATGCTTTTCATTATTTCTTAAATCTTGGTCAATCGAGTAAATAAAATTAATAACTGATATTATTGAAATTGCAGGCAATATGTTAAATTAAAAAGTTAAACTATAATATAGAGAATTGAATGCAAAAATTATTATAGTCAATTTAAAAAGTGAATGAATATTTACAGAAATCTCAGGACAATAAATTAAACTATGTAGTTTTTAAGATTTGAAATATTTTCTAAAGTCTCAATTGATAAAATGTATTTAAAATAAATTATACATGGTTGACTTGAAGTTAAAAAAGTGATTTTTTTTAAACACTTAATTATTTCCAAGTCTCAGAGAATTAAATAAAATTTAAAAAAAAGTCTAAAATGTATTGTAGAGTGAATTAAAAATGCTTGTCGTTATTTCCTGAAATATTGCTGAATATAATTTTAAAAAGTGATCTACTTTAATATGAAAATGGATTATACAGTAGAGAGTTTTTTAAAAAGTATTTGGAATTATTTCCTAAAATCTCAAACAGCCTTTAAAACAACTGAGAAGTAAATTAGGAATTAGAGGAAAATGAGTAAATGGGGATGGAATTTTAAAAAGAATAAAATAAAATCATGAAAATTTGATTGTTATTAACTTTAGGAAGACTCTAAAATCTTTTTTTAAAACTTTACAATCTATATTTATACTGTTATGTTTTTAACTCATTAGAAACCATTTCATTTCCTTAGGGTTTTTTTTTCTGCCTGAACTTTTTGTTTACAACTTTAAACTTTCAGATTATTTCTTAAATTTCAATAAATCAAATACCCAGAAAAAATAGATTTAAGGCAAAAAAAAAAAATGTACGAGTGAGTTTGTTTGTGTATTATATAACGTATAAGACAAGAAATTACAAATATAAAAAATACATATAAAAATTAATACAAAAAAGTTATATATTATTTAAAAATAAAAATGTAATTACATGCAGTAATTCATTATAGAGTTAAAATGTTAATTTTGTCCTGAAGTCTCAAATTAAAAGTGAAAAAACATAGAACAAGTGTTTCCAGGCAAAACAAACCTGGCCTGGTCACACTTACGATGAATATGAAGGAAGATATCGCGAAAAAACAAATCAGTCTCCTATGGGTCCATGTGGCTCCTGCTTATAAATAAAATAGTTTTCTGATCCCATGTCCATACAGTAAATATAGTGTGTGTGTGTGTGTGTGTGTGTGTGTGTGTGTGTGTGTGTGAGATTTACCAGCTGGGAGGTCCGTATGGTGAAATACTGTGACCGAGGTCTTGAAAGTACTGAGCGAGGCCCGTATTCAAGGCCGAGGTCACGGTATTTCACCATACGGACCGATCTTAAGCTGGTAAATAATATATTTATTTTTTTCTTTACCAAATTCTAACAGAAAACGAGAGCGCCCGAAAGGGAAAACCGAGCCGAGCCGCCATTTTGAATCCTCATTCACGGCTGTAATGCAAATGGCTTCCTCCTCGGTATACAAGTGCACTTCCATGGCAGGAAAAAACTACATTTTGCCGCCTATGTCGTCCCCTATTTATACAAATAGGAGTCATTCAGGATTCAGCCATGTTTTTGCTCGGCGTTAGCAACAGTTAGAGGTTTTTAGCTTTCTCCTGAAATGTTTTCTTTTATTTCTTCTTCCTCAGGGTAGTAAAACTCGCTTTCGCTGTGAACACTGTCGTTATCGCTATCCACGCTGTAAAATTAATGCTATTCTCCTGAGAAATGCGAAAATAAATGTTGACAAAAATTGCTATGATGTTTGTTGTTGTGAATGAGCGAGTCGCCAGAGGTCCGTAACCAGGGTCCGTATACGGACCCACTCGCCAGCCAATCAGAGCGCAGGATTTGATGGAAACCAGACCGCAAAAAATATATATTTACTCTGAGGCAGTAGCCACAAAAATGAAGCGTAATCCAAAAATGAACAACTTAAAAATCACAGAAGTAAAATATACCAAGTGTCTCATCTCATCTCATTATCTGTAGCCGCTTTATCCTGTTCTACAGGGTCGCAGGCGAGCTGGAGCCTATCCCAGCTGACTACGGGCGAAAGGCGGGGTTCACCCTGGACAAGTCGCCAGGTCATCACAGGGCTGACACATAGACACAGACAACCATTCACACTCACATTCACACCTACGCTCAATTTAGAGTCACCAGTTAACCTAACCTGCATGTCTTTGGACTGTGGGGGAAACCGGAGCACCCGGAGGAAACCCACGCGGACACGGGGAGAACATGCAAACTCCACACAGAAAGGCCCTCGCCGGCCACGGGGCTCGAACCCGGACCTTCTTGCTGTGAGGCGACAGCGCTAACCACTACACCACCGTGCCGCCCCAAGTGTCTGTACTTTATATTATTCTACTCTTACCTCTTACACTTTTCCAGACTGAAACCTCTGAACCGAGGCTGACACACACACGCTGTCGCCATGACCCAAACTGTTATTTCCTGGGAATGGCCCGGCGCTAGAGCTCAGTGGAACGCACTTTCACTCTGTAATAAGCATAAACATGTCTGAAAGCGATTTCTTTAGTCTAGTCCATTTATTTCAAACGGTGAACCGAATTGTATTCACTCATCGGCCATTTTAATCAGAACACGTGTATGCGCAGCGTGCGACTGTTACACTCTTACGGCACGATGATGTCGTGGCTAGCGCCTCTATATGAGGCAGTAGACACAACAAAACCGATTTTTACCTTTCTGGTGACCTTGACCGGATGACCCTCAAAATGTCGGAGGTTCTATTTGAGACTAACACCCATCTCTCCTGAAAGTTTCATGAAGACTGATCCAGACCTTTTTCTTGTAATATCATTTACAAAAAAAAAAAAAAACCTGACTGAAAACAGTACCTCGCCCCCTGGTGGACTCCACCCCGGGCGAGGTAATAAAAATGGATTATAGAGCAAGCAAAAAAGTAATAAAAAGAAACACACACTAGTTGTTTTACTCTCCTGGTTGTGTGTGTGTTGTATAGATCTGTCGCGTAACAGACTGCCTGAGCTGCCGGTGGAGGTGTGTATGTTCGTGTCGTTGGAGAATCTGAACCTGTACCAGAACTGCCTGCGCTCTCTACCTGAGAGTCTGATCAACCTGCAGGCTCTCACCTACCTGAACATCAGGTACGCACACGCAGAGGAGTATTACATATTACAGGAGGCTCATTACTGTGTCTCTCCGCCTGTGAGAATGTGACTGAGTGAAAGGTTTTCACTGCAGTGTGTGTGTGTGTGTGTGTGTGTGTGTGCAGTCGGAACCAGGTGTCCACTCTCCCTGCTCACCTGTGCAGTCTGCCTCTTAAAGTGCTCATCGCCTGCAACAACAAACTCGTGTCCCTGCCTGAAGAACTGGGTCAGCTCCGACAGCTCACTGAACTGGTGCGTAGTCACATGATGCCGAGACCACACCCACACGATGCATTCCAGACAGAACCACACCCACCTCCTGGTGACACCTGAAGGTTCTATTATGCTCAGTGCTCAGCAAAACTTGTAACGCCCTGATTCAGACCTTCATCCGTTTATTTACTTCATTTATATTATTATACAAATTATTGTATTGAAAATAATAAAATATTTACTGTATATATTTTAATATTTAACTTTTTTGTTCTTTGTTTTGTTGTAATGTTAGTGCTGTATCTCAGTAGCACTGAGAGTGAGACAGTGTGCACCGAGAGCACTTTTTTTCACTGGCTGGAAATGTTTGTGTATTTATCTCTTCTATTTGTCTGCGGTTTTGTTCCTGTCTTTCTTCTCCATTTTTTCTCTCTCTCTCTCTCTCTCTCTCTCTCTCTCTCTCTCTCTCTCACACACTCGTACACACTGTGTGTGTTTCTGTCTCCAGGATGTGAGCTGTAATGAGATTCAGACGTTACCTGCGCAGGTGGGCCAGCTCGAAGCTCTGCGAGACCTAAACATTCGCAGAAACCACCTGGTTCGCCTGCCTCCTGGTTAGAGCTTGTGTATCAAACACACACACACACACACTCTTCGTCAGCTCCAGAATTATTGGCACCCTCGGTAAAGTAAAGGGGTGTTCACACGGCACATATTTGCACCGATGTATTTTGTTGCGATATATCTTACACCGGTGTAAATTTTGTGGAGCGTTCTCACACACGTCACAAACCTGCTTACTAGAGAGAAGCGTGTTAGCACCGGTGCAGCCCCACTTGCGTTCACACGGCTGTTTTTGCGACTGTGCTATACGATAGTAATAATGCGGAAATTAAATATGCGCATGCGTGAAAATGTACTTCCTTTTCCCGGTTGTCATGGCATCACCAAGCGCCGGGAAAACAACGTTGTTGTTTTTTTGATATTCGCCATTTTAGAAGCGCAAAATACCAGGATGCAAATTATGCAATGCTCGTATGTAATCAACTCTCCTCACGCGTAGCGAGTCTACCCCTGTAGCGTTCAGACGGCCCATTTTATATCGGTGCTGCCCCGCAAACTAGCATTTACTCCGGAGTAAATTTCTTAAACCACCTCCCGAGCAGGGTTAGATTCGCACCGGTTTAAGCAGCTTTCAGGGGCGACACCGGTATAACTTTGTACCGTGTGAACGCTCTACCGGGGCAGCCCCGGTGCTACACCGGAGTAAAAGTTGCCGTGTGAACACCCCTTAAGTCACAGAGGAACACTGTGAACACACTTCAGTTACAAAAGTTGTACAGGTGCCAATATATAAAATCCACTTTCTGGACGAAGTTAAGGCCAATTTATGCTGACAATGCAGTCCTCGCAGATGGCGTCGCAGATGGCGTCTGCGTAGCCCCCCCTTCGCAGACGCTCTGCGCGCACCTCCCAAAAATTGTGACCACCGCAAAAGCCTTGCAGACAGCGTCGCAGACAAGAGGGCTCCGATTGGTCCACTCTACATCCGCTGTACACGCACTTCCGCTTCCCTACTTTCCCGGTTTGGTTTGTTTTCACGACCGCCATTTTTAAAAACACGAGCGAAGACGGAGCAGCACGAAGAGCGGTTGATCGAGGAAGTGAGGAAGTACGTACATCTATACGACTCCAGTTCTAGTCATTATAAGTAACCGGAGGATAAACACTCCACTAACCACACCCACCAACTACTCCTAGCGATTTCGCGACTTCGCGCTCCCTTGCGTTGTGGCGGTGAATAACATCTCGCACGCCTATTACTCCCCGCTCAACGATAAATTACAACTGTCTGCGAAAAGCTATCTGCGAAAGCCTTGTCGCAAGAGCATGCAGAGGCCCTGAGTTACCAAAACTACTTCCTTAGATGTTTGTTTTAATTAAATTAATTGATCTATTTATTATAAACTCTCTCGAGAAAGTATCAGTTTTATTTATTATCCTTTTTGTTTTTATGATGCTCCAACAAATGTTTGTATGTGTAATTATAATTAGATTAACATTTAAATTTTTAAATTTTTTCTTCATTTGAAGCACAGAACATCTTCATCTTTTAGAAAGCGATTAAATATTCATAATCGTATTAATTGAACATTAGAAAATGATAAGATGAGCTGGAGCTCTGTGGTTTACAGGTTCATACAGATCATTGATGGTCTTTAATTGTGAAAGTTGCTTTTCATTGTGAACTGCTGATCATGTTTGAATAAATGACTCGAGAATGTTTTAACATTTTAAAGTAAATTATTTTAAAAACTTAAATGTTTGATAATATTCTATTCTATCAAAAATGTCAACTTGTAATTTTGGCGCACTCTAATTCAAACCTTCGTTAATTTATATATTAACTAAACAGCTAGAAATATGGTTAAAGGATATGGGACATGGATTTTTTTCTGGGCATAATTATGTATAAAGGACATAAGAAATGCCATCTAAATCACTGCAGGGTGTCAAAAATGTGAAAATCATCACATTATTCAACTTTTTTTATACATCAGCATTAAACAAGGATTCGTTAATGAGCTAGGTGGTCACATGACCCGTGACGTCAAAAACTTTCCAAGGAGCCAGCGCTTGGGTATCTAATGTAAACAGGTTACTGAAATGGACACCATCGACAGTGACATTCCTGATGTTTCACAGAGATGTGAAGTTAGACCCTATCAATTCGAACCGATAGCTGGAAATTCACATGAACATGGATCTTGTCTTTACTCTGACGGGTCAGATGATTCTGAGAGTGAGAGTTCATTCAGTCCCCATGAAACTGAAAGCGGTCGGCTCGATAACACTTCCTGGTAAGTTAAAAACAATTCTGCTCAAAGGCTAATGATCTGTTGAAAGAAGTATTATTTTTGTATCTTACATTGAAAGTTCATCATAGATCTAGCTAAAGTCCGTTGCAAGCTAGTTTTTTTTTTGCTGATATTTTTCGAGATTGATTGAGATACAATGCTTCCAGAGTCCGAGATGAAAACATTCAAAATGGCGAAACGAGTCAGAATTATGATAATCAATAATTGATGCACCCAAAATTATAATACTAATCCTTACCTCGGCTTTCAGTCGCTTAGCGAATGCACCTCTGCATTTTTCCGCATGAGGCCCATGGTAAAACCACACTTCCAGGAGGGGCTGCCGTCTGCCTCCCAAGCCGGCCGAGAGCGCTCCTCGTCGGGCACGGCCAGGCGGGCGAATGCCCTGGTCCGTCCGCCCTGTCTAAAAAATAATGGTACAACTCCGAGTGAAGGTATCAATGCGCTGTCGAAGCGCGCAGAAGGTGTTAGTACGCCTGTCATTATAGTGCGGACTTTCCATAGCATAGAAAATCGCCACGTTTCAATTTGTGTAACTGAACTTTGTTTCATATCACTGGTCATATAAACCTATGTAAACAGGAAAAACGCGGAAGAGTTTGGTCGCATCTAACTACAGCCCCAAAAAATACCATTGGCCATGCTGAGCCTAGCATTGCTAACAGGAGTGCCAGCGCGTCTGACTGACTGGGAGGTCGCAATACACCATGATGTTCAATGTACGTTAAACACTCTAAAAACGAAACAATTTTCTTGTCATCCAAGACACAAAAACTATTTTGTCGCATTCGTCATCATCACGATTCACACTTCTCCATATTCATCTACCCGCTTGTGCTGGACCCGAAAGTTTTTGTGACATATGATCACGTGACAGCGGCTCTTCCGGTTGTAAAATATGCATATCGGAGCTCGAGCAGAAATGCCATATAATCATCACGAATATAACGATTTTGCTGAATTTAATAGATAATTTTGTATTTGTTGATGCAATTAATTCATATTTTTAATGGAAAGAAACTGATATAGCGTGCTTTTATGTTTCATGTCCCATGTCCTTTAACATTCCATCATAACTGGACTTGATGTTTTTTTTTTTTGAAGATCCAGATCAGTAATTTCATATTTTGGTTATTTTTACAGCTATTTACGGTTTAATTACGTCAGCTAACGTGATCGCAGTAGGAATGTACCTGCTGTCTTTTCCCTTTTAAAAACTAATGGTGATCTGTGTTTAAATATCACTTCTGAAGAATGTGATCATGTGCTAGGAATGTTAATAAAAAATTGTTTTGGGGGGGTTAGTTTTTGGTTAGCTGTCAGTGCTGAAGATTCCTGGCGTGTTTCCTCAGAGACGCATCAGCAGCTGGAACGTCTAAAATATATCTCAGTAATCCTTTTTTTTTTTTTTAATTCCGTTTCTTGGTTGTTTGTAGAACTGGCGGAGCTTCCTTTGGTGCGCTTGGATTTCTCCTGTAACAAGGTGACGACCATCCCGGTGTGTTACCGCAACCTGCGACACCTGCAGAGCATCGTGCTGGACAACAACCCCCTCCAGAGCCCGCCCGCACAGGTCTCTCACACACACGCTACAGCGTTTATATGCTTTAGGCTCATAGTGATTTTGCTTAAAGTGCACATCATGGGTAAATTCAGGAGCAAGATCAATGTAATTCTCTTATTTTATATTAAACTTTGGTCAAATATCTGTCACATTGTGCATTTTGTGCAATTTTTTTTACCTTGCGCAATACCAGAAAAATCCAGTTGAAATCAAGCCATTTGAGGCGAATTGGTCCGCCTCTGAAAAAACTTGGCATTTGGATTTCCCGGCAAACAGTGAATTTCGTGATGTCGCGTGCGGGACGCCTCCCTCTGAATCCTACGTCAGCGCTGGTTTGTTTATGAGAAAACGACCTGGTGGTTTTCTGCAAATTTTTTCAACATTATTGCGTAATTATTAAAATGGTTAACAGATGTATCGTAGGAGGGTGTAGCAACACCAATCATGATGGGATTAGTACTCATCGTTTCCCAAAAGACCGGACAATGGGAGCGCTTTGTCTACACAGGCTGTGCACTGAAACCGTGCAAAGCTCTCGCAACCTGCTGGCGCTTCCGCAGGTGACGTCACGATTCTGGCTCCAGACTCCCTTGGGATTTTTCCAGACGCGTTTTTTATTTTATTTTTTTCTGCTGTAGACAGATGGCCTTGTGCAAAATTACCCTTCTGGATGAGTGTGTAAAGGGACATACTTTCAGATAAAAAAACAAACCCTGAAATTGGTCCAGATTATGCACTTTAAAACTGTACTACATGGTATAGAGAGCTGTACGGAGATATATAATATAATGTTATTTAGCAGCTAGGAGGTCCGTATGGTGAAATACCGTGCCCGAGGTCTTGAAAGTACTGAGCGAGGCCCGTATTCAAGGCCGAGGTCACGGTATTCACCATACGGACCGACCTTAAGCTGGTAAATAATATATTTTTTTTTTTCTTTACCAAATTCTAACAGAAAGCGAGAGTGCCCGAAAGGGAAAACCGAGCCAAGCCGCCATTTTGAATCCTCATTCACGGCTGTAATGCAAATGGCTTCCTCCTCGGTATACAAGTGCACTTCCATGGCAGGAAAAAAACTACATTTTGCCGCCTACGTCGTCCCCTATTTATACAAATAGGAGTCATTCAGGATTCAGCCATGTTTTTGCTCGGCGTTAGCAACAGTTAGAGGTTTTTAGCTTTCTCCTGAAATGTTTTCTTTTATTTCTTCTTCCTCAGGGTAGTAAAACTCGCTTTCGCTGTGAACACTGTCGTTATCGCTATCCATGCTGTAAAATTAATGCTATTCTCCTGAGAAATGCTGGCAAAAATTTATAAGATTTTTGATAATCTTATAAATAAATCTTATAAATATTGACAAAAAATTCTACTATGTTTGTTGTTGTTGTGAACGAGCGAGTCGCCAGAGGTCCGTAACCGGGGTCCGTACTGTAGGATACAGACCCGCTCGCCAGCCAATCAGAGCGCAGGATTTCGACCGTGAAAACAATAATAAAATTTATTTGCCAGCTTAATTTGTCTTTTTTAAGGAACTCGGTAAATATTTAAATATGTATGCAAGTCAGTAAATAAGTACGCTGCCTTGGTTTTAACTCTAAATTATGCCGCTTAGACACGCCTTCTAATCCAGTGTTTATTTCTTTATTTTTATTAATTAAAAGTCACTTCATGTCTTACAGTAATGCTGGCTGTAGTTTCTCTTTATTCTTGATGTAGTATGGATTACTACAGTAAAGCTGTTGAATAGGGCTATTTACTTGGTGTTATTATTTACTGTGTTTGATGTTAAACGCATTAAGAAGGAAATAAACTCGTCCACTAATTACCTTTTGACGAGGCACACCTGTTAATAGAAAAGCGTTCCGGCTGACTCCCTCGTGAAGCTGGTTCGGATAACACCAGTAGTGTACAAGGCATCAAGGTAAACACTGGATACGCTGAAGAATCTAAAACATCAAACTTTTTGTTTTTAACACTTTTTTTTTTTTTTTTTTTTTTTTACCACATAATTCCAGATGTTACTTCATAGTTTTGATGTCTTGAGTTTTGTAGAAAAGAATCACAATACAGAAACAGCTATGGATGATTAGAGTAGAGGGGTGTACAAACTTTTTTTTTGGACTGGTACTGTATGGGGGGG
This sequence comes from Neoarius graeffei, assembly GCF_027579695.1. Classification (NCBI taxonomy): domain Eukaryota; kingdom Metazoa; phylum Chordata; class Actinopteri; order Siluriformes; family Ariidae; genus Neoarius; species Neoarius graeffei. The sequence goes on from NC_083574.1 coordinate 3,232,516, forward strand.
GGAGTATGTAAGCAAGTAATTAGGTGAGCATGTAAATAAGCATATAGTTAAGAAAAATAAATCCATGCAAGTAACTGTCAGTTTGTAAATGTGTGTAACTGAGAGTATAGGTAAGTTTCTGAATAAGCGACTTGGTAAATAAGTATAAAAGTGAGTTCGGTAGTCTGTAAATAGGAGTGAAAGTATGCAAATAAGCATGTCGTTAAGTAAGTAAATCCTAAAACAAGTCACTCGGTAAATAAATATCTGAATAGATATGCAAGTAAATGAGTATGTAAATAAGCATTTACTGTAGATATGTAAGTAAACCTAATAAGTAAATACAGTGGGGCAAAAAAGTATTTAGTCAGCCACCAATTGTGCAAGTTCTCCCACTTAAAAAGATGAGAGAGGCCTGTAATTTTCATCATAGGTACACTTCAACTATGAGAGACAGAATGAGAAGAAAAAAATCCAGAAAATCACATTGTCTGATTTTTAAAGAATTTATTTGCAAATTATGGTGGAAAATAAGTATTTGGTCAATAAAAAGTTCATCTCAATACTTTGTTATATACCCTTTGTTGGCAACGACAGAGGTCAAACGTTTTCTGTAAGTCTTCACAAGGTTTTCACACACTGTTGCTGGTATTTTGGCCCATTCCTCCATGCAGATCTCCTCTAGAGCAGTGATGTTTTGGGGCTGTCGCTGGGCAACACGGACTTTCAACTCCCTCCAAAGATTTTCTATGGGGTTGAGATCTGGAGACTGGCTAGGCCACTCCAGGACCTTGAAATGCTTCTTACGAAGCCACTCCTTCGTTGCCCGGGCGGTGTGTTTGGGATCATTGTCATGCTGAAAGACCCAGCCACGTTTCATCTTCAATGCCCTTGCTGATGGAAGGAGGTTTTCACTCAAAATCTCACGATACATGGCCTCATTCATTCTTTCCTTTACACGGATCAGTCGTCCTGGTCCCTTTGCAGAAAAACAGCCCCAAAGCATGATGTTTCCACCCCCATGCTTCACAGTAGGTATGGTGTTCTTTGGATGCAACTCAGCATTCTTTCTCCTCCAAACACGACAAGTTGAGTTTTTACCAAAAAGTTCTATTTTGGTTTCATCTGACCATATGACATTCTCCCAATCCTCTTCTGGATCATCCAAATGCTCTCTAGCAAACTTCAGACGGGCCTGGACATGTACTGGCTTAAGCAGGGGGACACGTCTGGCACCGCAGGATTTGAGTCCCTGGCGGCGTAGTGTATTACTGATGGTAGCCTTTGTTACTTTGGTCCCAGCTCTCTGCAGGTCATTCACTAGGTCCCCCCGTGTGGTTCTGGGATTTTTGCTCACCGTTCTTGTGATCATTTTGACCCCACGGGGTGAGATCTTGCGTGGAGCCCCAGATCGAGGGAGATTATCAGTGGTCTTGTATGTCTTCCATTTTCTAATAATTGCTCCCACAGTTGATTTCTTCACACCAAGCTGCTTACCTATTGCAGATTCAGTCTTCCCAGCCTGGCGCAGGTCTACAATTTTGTTTCTGGTGTCCTTTGACAGCTCTTTGGTCTTGGCCATAGTGGAGTTTGGAGTGTGACTGTTTGAGGTTGTGGACAGGTGTCTTTTATACTGATAACGAGTTCAAACAGGTGCCATTAATACAGGTAACGAGTGGAGGACAGAGGAGCCTCTTAAAGAAGAAGGTACAGGTCTGTGAGAGCCAGAAATCTTGCTTGTTTGTAGGTGACCAAATACTTATTTTACTGAGGAATTTACCAATTAATTCATTAAAAATCCTACAATGTGATTTCCTGGATTCTTTCCCCCCATTCTGTCTCTCATAGTTGAAGTGTACCTATGATGAAAATTACAGGCCTCTCTCATCTTTTTAAGTGGGAGAACTTGCACAATTGGTGGCTGACTAAATACTTTTTTGCCCCACTGTAAGTTTTAAAAAAAAGTTTCTTAGGAAGTAGATTGCTAAGTAAGTAAATTATCTAAATACAGTATGTACGGATGTAAATAAGCATTTTCAGAAGTAAATCAGTATGTAAGTATGTAAACAATGATATAAATAAGCATATCAGGTAAGTATCTTTAATAAGTAACTAGGTTCGTGTGTGTTACAGATCTGCATCAAGGGGAAGATCCACATATTTAAGTATTTGAACATCGAGGCGTGTAAAAATGCTCCCGATCTCTCGGATGACGACCGAAGACCACTGGGCTACGGGCCATGGTGAGATTTATTTCATTTTTATCAGTGAGAGAGTTAAACTTAGTGTCTTATGTACGATATCATTTTCTGTACGACTCAGTGAAAAAGCAGCGTGTGAGAGAGAGAGAGAGAGAGAGAGAGTTTGGTGGAGGGGTGAGGGTGAGAGAATACGTTCATAAACCTCATCGTACTTGCATACCTGCCAACCTGTACGCATCTTGCGTAGCCGCTACGAATTTTTACCTCATTGTACGACTGTACATTTTCACATTAAAAAGTACGCATATCGTCCGAACTCGCATTTCAGTCAAGTTCTCGCTGAAGTTGATACCGCTGATCTGTGAGAAAACTCAAAGCCAGAATGGAACGCTTTGCCCAATCCCCCCGCCCCTTTTCCAGAGCGTGTGGCTCCGCCCTCTTCAGCCCCTCCCCTTCCTCCTTCGCGTCTCTGACTTGAGTGCAGCAGTGCAGCCAGGTGGCTCGAGCGAGACGGGGATTGAAACGTCGGTTAGAGACGTTTTTATATTTGTAAGAGAAACGGTTGTGTTTCACGTGTACTCGAGCTCCCTAGCTGTTATTTTGTGCATTTACAACACCAACAGTACAGGCTAGTTCTTCATTTAACTTCGAAGCCGTCACTCGAGGTTGCATATTCGATGCGGTCACCAACGAAACCTGATTACAATTCCTCTCGCGCTCTCATTGAATCACTATGATAAGGACCACTTTATTGATGTGCTCAACAAAACGTAGCGTGTTGCAGTCGGTAACTTCTGTCAGTGGTAGCCTAGAATGTTTGCGGATGATGTGAAGTCGAAAATTGGTCATCCCTCTTCTGAAAAAACCTGCGTGGTACTGCAGTATCAAATGCTTTTTTATACAGTATAAAATGCAATATTTCAAATGCAAATGCAATAGTTTGCACATGAAAAAGGCGTACCACAAAATACTGCAGTGTACTGTATAATGCAATATTTTTACTGTATAATGCAGTATACTTCCAACATGTTAAAAAATGCAAAAGTCTAAACCTATTGCATGGGAAATTTGTGCAGACCATGTTTTGTGTAGAAAGTGCCTTTTTTTACATACTGTATTAATTTAATGTGTTGTTATTTATTTTGAAAGAGTGGCTCTGGTTTAATTTCATTTCATTTGCACATGTATTTAATGTTTGTTGTGCTTTTCAAAACGGAAGGAAGTTCCCAAGAGCCATCAATAACAGTTTCCCAAAGTCTATCAATAGGAATGTTTTACAAAACTGGACTATGTTCCCAAGATCAATCAATAAAACTGGATTGAAAGTGTGTTTGTGGTCTGTGGGGGCGCATGCGCGCCGGGTTGGGGTGAGGTTGACGGGGGGGGGTACTCATGAAATTGTAAAATTGTACTCATGAAATTTTTTCAAGGTTGGCAGGTATGTACTTGCTGAATGTTGTGTGACGGGTCGTGTCCCGGCATGCAGATGTGTGAGAGAAATGAAATTCTGCCGTTGATGATGCAGTTTATCTAAAAGGGGAAAAAATAGCATGAAGGTGAACTGCAGAACTGCGAGGAGTTTGATACGCATGCTGCTGCGTCTGCTGCTGGCATCGAGTGTGTAAGAAGAGGTCGAGCTTCTCATAAACATCAAACAAAGATTGTGATACGCCTCAGAGAAGCAAAATTAATCTCAGTAGTATTTTGTATCGTGATATTTGAGACCAAAAAAATGGTCTCCTGCCTAGAATTTGATTTAAATGAGCCATGAAGATGTACATGACGTGTGTGTGTGTGTGTGTGTGTGTGTGTGTGTGTGTGTGTGTGTGTGTTAGTGTGGAGGAACTTTATCCTGGCCGGCCGTATGGAGCTCTGGACTCGGGGTTTAACAGCGTGGACAGCGGAGACAAGCGCTGGTCAGGCAACGAAGTGAGACTCTTGTATTATTATTTTAATTCAAATAATAATAAACGTAAATTTAAAAATGTGGGCGTTTTACCAAAGGGGTCCAAGCACCATGTGATGGACTCCGCCCACATCGAAGTTAACTTCTGATCATGGAAAGAGTCATGCTGTAGCTTTTGTCATTTTTATAACGTATTATAATAATAAAATATATATTTTGCATAGTTTTCAGAAACAAGCTGAGAAACGAAGCCGGTTGAAATTCTAAACCGATCCCACATTTGTAAGTGGAAAAGGAGATATCTAATTACGCTGAATTTTTAATTAAAGGATCAAGACAGAACGTGTCGCATGTACACTGTGTTATCGGGAAAAAAAACAAGATGCATGTGTTAATTTTAGAGTAACAATAATTATCTGAAACTGAACTTTTAATCAAGATCATAATTCAGTTATTTAAATGTGATGGGAATTTATGTAAATTGTGTAATTAATTATGTATACTTAATAATTATACTAAGTAAGTAATCAGCTTAGAAATTATTTATTTTGGTGTTGCATGTTGCTGTACAGTTTTTCCTCTTTTTTTTTTTTTAATCAAATTTTATTTTTTAGTTCTCGTATGAGGTTTTCGTGTCGATTTGAAAGTTTGTCGTAAATGTTTTTAACCATCAAAATTATATCACTAGCAGTGCTTTTAATTTCGTTTTTTTTTATATACATTTAAGTCTTTCTTAGTTCGCGTTAGGGTTAAATGGTGAATAAATAATGAATCCTTTTCGTCTGGTTTGATGATTAAACATGATTCGACTTGTGATGGACGGCTCCATCATGAGGACACGAGCAGTGCTTGGACCCAGAATGACATTTTAGTTTGTTTTAAGCAAAACCGGAAGCGTAATAATATTTAGATGCGAGTATGTGAAATGTTTAAAAAAAATCTGTTTTAGTTTAATTTCTCTGCTGTCTTTCACGTCTCTTCTCCCAGCCGTCAGACGAGCTGTCAGACCTGCCGTTAAGAGTAGCCGAGTTAACCAGAGAGCAAAGACATCGACGAGACCGAGAGCGGGACGAGCACAAGACGGGATCGCTGTTGGCTAATGGAATATGTATGATGGACTTTTTTTTTTTTTAAATGAAAATTTTATAATTTCTACTTCTCAGCACTAATTTTTTTTTTTTTTAATTTACATTTTCACTCCAGTGGAGGCGGAGCTCGACCAGATCGACTTTATTGACAGCTGTACAGGGGAGGAAGAAGAGGAGGAGAGGCGGAGCCGAACCACGGGGGAGCCAATCAGCCTCAGCTCTCAGTTTATGGCCTACATCGAGAGACGGATCACACGAGAGGTGTGTGTTGTGTTAAATTGTTATTCAAAGCAAACATACGAGTGCAAAAGTTAGCGCACCCTGGACACTTTAAAGTTATTTACACTAAGAAGACCTTTTAGTCAAATTTTTCAAAAATGCCTAAATTGTATATAATTATATTAATTATTATTTTTTTAAAAAAACCTAAATGAGCTGATTTCATGCTTTATCTTGAAAACCAGCCTTTTTTATTATTATTATTATTATTATTATTATTATTATTATTATATATGTATAAATGCACTTATTGGCTTCATCCTCAACTTGTATTTGATTTTCTTTCTATCACTTATTCATTAATTATTGTTTTTTATTAATACATTATTGTTTTTAGGGCTCACCGGTGAAAGCATGTTCCTCCAGAGATGCAAGAAATGACGATTCGAGACGCTACAGCTCTTTACACAACCGGTATATATACACACACACACACACACACACACACACACACACACACTAATGTATACTGAAAATATGTATGTATGTACTGTATTTATTTATTAAGCTCTAAAACAACCAAGGAATGCTTTTCTGAACTTCCCTAGTTGCTATGACAACTGTGACACAGATAGCAGAGATGCCTACTAGTACGGATTGGTCGTATTTTGTACGGAAAAGTTACGTAAATACGATGTTACGGCAAACAGTGTTATTCTGTACGGAATTATTATAAAGTCTTAAAAAATTCCACTGAGTTGTTTTTAAATGTCCAAGCGACTTTTTCAATCCATGCACGATTCACGGCTATTTTATTTTTACGACAGCCACACATGCTGTGTGTGACATGCGCAGATTGTACACATTTGTTCGCGCTATTTTCGATACAGTAGAATGGCCGCGCATTACACCCAGTCAAAAGGGCAATGGATACGTGCACTGCAAACTGTGTAGAACTGGCATTAACATCACTCGTGGTGGTCGCGATGACTGCACGCGGCATGTCAACTACAAAAAAAACATATGGAGTATGCTGAAATGGCGAGTCAGGCGGAAAGTAAATCTGGGGGTATCCAGCAGTTTTTTACGAAATCTGTGGATGAAAAGACACGGAACGTGACCCGTGCTGAAGCGGTGATGGTTGACCTGTGCTTGGAGTTGAACTTGCCGATTAGTGCCATGAAATGTGAGTTAAACTTATTCAGTTTCTTTTTACATGTCTGATTTTTATTCACTGAAATATCAAACACTGGCTGTACTTCTTTAATTCAAAGTCTTTTCAGTGTTGCAAGTGCAAATGTACATGTAGTCTGATCAAAAACAGAATTTTATGATTAGTGCTGTTGGGATTGTGGCAAAAAATTGATCATTCCACTGTTTTAAATACAATTATAAATGCCATTTTATTCAATGTCTCTTCTGAAGCATTATGCTGAAGTTTTTATATATTGGGACATTAAGATAACAATGTCGGACTCTCTTTGGCATGAAATAAGAATTTTTTTTTTTTTAATTTTATTAGAATCCGTTAACAGGTAGAACATTTTGCCAGGCAATATAATATAATACTTTTGAGGAGTTGCATTCAATACCAGTGATTGGTAGTCAACCGTAATGTCTGCAAACAGGGAACACTATTGTATTTATAAAAATGTGATATATTGTATGCTCTAGAAATTTGTTGAGTGGAAATTCAGTTGAGATGGCTGCTCGTGTTTTGTTTATTCAATTCACACAAAACAGTACCGGTACTTTTTAATAATTTAAATGTTAAACATATTGGTATATACACCTCTTTATAATGGAAATGCACATAAATTAATGTTACTGAAAGTCATTCCAAAATACTGAAAAATGTTTTCAAGAATACTGAAATTCAAAATTTGGGTAGGCATCTCTGAGATAGTAATTGTGTTTATGATAATTCATTGAATTGCATGATTATATTATTACATGATTTATTTTATGATCATTCATTTTTTGCAGAAATATATCAGATACAGTCGGCACGTTGTCATCTCCGTCTCATAGCCAGGTAAATTCCTCCACTATCCTCTTTTTAATTATTATAATAATTTTAAAAAATGCATTATATACATAGAATATACACACATGAACCGACTGTGTGTGTGTGTGTGTGTGTTAGCGGGCAGGATCAGGCGCCGGTGTGGAACGCATGCGGCGGGAGGCTCAGCTCGCTGCTCAGAGGTACGAAGAGGAGAGGCAGAGAGCGCGAGGCATGCACAGAGAACCTGTGAGGAGTTACGTCAAGGTACACAAATACCTCAAACGTTTTTAAAAATATAAACACGAAAGTCTTTGCGTACTGAATCTATAATGTTTCTCCTCATTAAAAATGCAAAGACTTGTAAGCATGCATAAATATACAAATTAGAAAGTGTGACCTCTTTTCGTTCAACTTGAACATGACAAGTACTAACGAGCTTAGCGAGCTGCTTTGTTGACTGCCTGGAAAATCGTCACAGTCCGACTTCTTGATCCTAAATTTCCTCACTGGTTTACTTAACAGCAACAAACCTAGTGTTGCTATCATTAGTTACCATAGCAACGATAGATTTATTCATAACTAATGTTGGCTAGTTAGCGGTCATCTAATATTATCTGCATATAGAAAATGATTGGTTGAGAGCTGCGTAGCCTCTTTAGTGACATCACAAACTGTGTGTCGGTTGTGTAGCCCCGCCCCCAAATTAACGTTGTACAGAAGTACTGAGAAATTGTGTTAAATACAAATACCAGCAGAAGAGTTAGTCACGAGGTTTATACATTTTATATCTCACCATATTTGTTACTCATTTCGTAAAGATGTTCGCAAAAATATTTGTGCCCAAACCGAAAAGTGAAAAAAATTTCCGCCAGGTTTACAAAAGTCTCAGTCCTTTTCTTCATACTTACATGTGCGCAGTCGTGTCACGGCAGAGCTGATCTACATTTAGCCACGCCTACAAAACTCCCTAAAAGGTAACGCTTAGAAAGGGCAGAAAATGACAAGCAGCTGTGAAAGAGCGCGTCCTTTGATAGGGTGCCATTACTTTTACTTTTGTGCTAATTGAATGGTTATTGATATGGAATGATCGCATTTTACCAAATTGTTGTGCGTACTTGTATGTGAAGTGCGTTTGACATTTCACTTTAATGAATCTTCTGATCCGGAATTTCTGGAAAACTCAGGACCGTAGCGATACAAATAGACGTTTTTCCAAACTAGCCTTATTTCCTGATAAATGAGCTTCCGTTGATGCTTCCAGCAGAAGGCAGCTCAGAGTCCGCCGAAGCTCAGTCCTGCAGACAGCGAGGTGAGCCGGCTTCACGTTTAACGTCACGTTTTTACCTCCGTTTCACACTCTTTCCTCCAAATAACACCTTTCTCACCCTCTCGACTCTAGAACCTGTACCCTTCCAGACGTTCTACTCATACAGACGACTCCGCCCTCTTTATGGTAAGAGCCTATCAGAATTGCGTTTTGACTTAATTACTTATTCCTGTTGCTTTTTTCCACAAATGTTCTTAACTGGGACACTGAGGAAATGAATTTGCACCCTGAACACGCACATGCTTTATTTTCATTCTTACACACTTCAGCGTTATATAGTGGCACATTTAACCTATGGAAGCAATTTTGTGCCAAAATGTTCATACAATACTTTTGAAATATCAAACAAAAACGACAAATCAAAGTACAAAAAAAGAACAAAGTCAATTTTTTTAGACTGGCAAACAAATTATTCATGTAATCGTGCAAAATATCAGTCTATTACTCTTCAGAAACTTTTTATTTTTGTTCCGCGTCTTTCTCAGTTTTGTTTGACGTAATTTATTTTGGTTGCGATTCCAGCTTTCTCGTTTGCGCTCCCTGACTTTTTGCTTGCAGTTTTGGCACAAACTTCCCGTGTGGGTGGGCTGTCCAGGAATGCATTCCCATTGGCTAACTCGTGTTTGACTGACAGCTCCGCTCAGCCATTCCCTACTCGGATTCTGGCGGACTGTTTGACGAGTGAGCGATCCATTGACGGTAAACAAGGATCGAGTGGACTTCAGTAGCGACTATGATATTGAATTTACACTTTGTTGAATTAATTCAGTATCATAGTCGCCACTGAAGTCCACTCCATCCTTGTTTACCGTCAGTGGATCGGTCACTCGTCAAACAGTCCGCCAGAATCCGAGTAGGGAATGGCTGAGCGGAGCTGTCAGTCAAACACGAGTTAGCCAATGGGAATGCATTCCTGGACAGCCCACCCACACGAGAAGTTTGTGCCAAAACTGCAAGCAAAAAGTCAGGGAGCGCAAACGAGAAAGCTGGAATCGCAACCAAAATAAATTATGTCAAACAAAACTGAGAAAGACGCGGAACAAAAATAAAAGGTTTCTGAAGAGTAATAGACTGATATTTTGCACGATTACACGAATAATTTGTTTGCCAGTCTAAAAAAATTGACTTTTTGTTCTTTTTTTTTTGTATTTTGATTTGTCGTTTTTGTTTGATATTTCAAAAGTATTGTATGAACATTTTGGCACAAAATTGCTTCCATATTAACCCACCGTAGCATACTTTCTCATATATAGCTCATAAGTATCTCTATATTTTAAGATAAAAAAAAAATTAAGGTGTAAAAGCGTAATTATGTACAGGTAAGTATTGTGTGTTCTAAGGAACCGTATCTCGTTCCCGTCCAACATCGATTCATGAAACTGATCCTGACGTTCGCTGTCAGTTGACGCTGTGTAACGTAAACATAGCATACGTCACGAAATGACCGCGTTCTGGACGTGTTTAACGGTTAACGCTCGAAGCAAACTCTGAAAATATCAAGAAGAGGAACTACAGCGAAATTAGTAACGAGCGATTTGATGCAATTGGAACAAAAACGTATTTTACTTACAGATGTACAGAAGTGTTAAAAGCTCACACCATTCGGTTTAACTCGTGTAGCTAGCTAACATTTTTTTTAAAGTAAAAAGCAGCTTGATTTTGACTTTTTAAAGGATGTGCATTATCTATTAGTGTATGTTTGTGCACGTTTTCTGGTCGCTGGTTAAATCAGGGAAGGATAAACAAAGCTAAATAAAACGTTCTGCGACGTTCCTGATTGATAAGTTTGGTATTGATATCAGTGTTACAAAATACCAAACATCGTACTCGAACTCGTAAGCACTGCTATTAGGCATGGCAGACTTGTCGTATAAGTCAGAAATGATTTTATTTCACGTAGGAAGACGATACAATTTTTCTTTCACTTTTACTAACAGCATTTTATATAGATTTTATAAGCTGCTGAGCATTTTATACTCCATGTGCGTCATGCAGATTGTCTTTTTTTTTTTTCCCTTACGCACTAACACACTCCTGAACTAGAAAGAAAAAAAATTCTAGTTGTTTCCTTCTTCCTGCATTTAAAGCTTTCCGTCCTGCTGTGCTCTCTCTCTCTCTCTCTCTCTCTCTCTCTCTGTGTATGTTTGTGTCTGTTTCTGTCTCTGTCTCTGTACACACTTCAGTGTCAGAGTGAGTCCGAGCCCTTAATGGCGTTTGAAATAGACATAAACACCAACACTATAAAGAAGAGGCCGAGTCCTCAGAAGCAGGTGAAAAATCCTGACACACACACACACACACACACACACACCGGGGTTGTCGGAATAACATTCAATCTTCTCAGATTTTTATAATTAGCATCTCAGGATGTTTAAGACTCCATTTTACACTGCAGGTCCCTAATTTTAGTCTTTTCAGTCGTTTGTTCTCTGAATAAACATCATCAGAGATCGAAACGGGCGGTCGCCCACTCGCCAATGCGAGTTGGAAAGGGTACGGGCGACTAGTGACAACATGTACTCGACCGAGTGGGCGACTGGCTCGCCACGCTATATATATCAAACTACTCACTGCCACGATGGTTTCTATCAACGATTCTCGCCCATTTTAAGCAGAACTTGGTCTATTTTACCGTTTTTTACGATAATTTCAATAGATTTTGTGAGACATTTGTCAAGTTGGCATAGACGCGGGCGCCGCCATATTGTTTACGTGCGCAGTATACGCCGCTACATCCAGCATGGCTGCGCGAAGTTTCTTTTCTTCCTGTTCATTTTCGTTGTTGCCCGTGAAGACAAATGAAACTTGAACCGCTATTGGTCAGATAGATTAGACCCCCGCGAAGTTTAAAAGTCCTTGGCTTGACATTTCTGACAGCGATCAAAACAAACGGATATCGCTCAACAAGTATGTGGCCCTTATTCAAGAGTGTTCACAAGAAGTCATCCACCATTCCACCCAAATCATCCACCAATCCGTCGAGGAATCAGAATGAGCCGAATCAACCTCGCACCAGCAAGGATACACGGATCAATCAACCTAAGCCCAAAAGTTTCGAAGATTGTGATGATGAGATGACTGAGGAAGAAGTTTATAGACAGTTGAAATTGATCACTCATGTATAATATGGTTGTATTATATGAATAAATATATAAAATCGGTTTGAAATTTGTATTTATAAATACGGACCAGTGCTACTCCATTCGGACCAGTACCTCTGAGAGACACTGGTCCAAATGAACCAGTGCTCCCAAATTCCCGTTTCGATCCCTGCATCATATTTGACAACTTTTCAGTAATTATTTAGATTATGTAATTTGACAAACTTTCGAACTAAATATATTTCATTTAATGGCACTGCATACAGCAGACCTCCCCGCCATTTGACACGTTTTAATATCCGAGCACGCCGCTACGAGTTATTCGTCGCTCACAAATACACCAAACGTCTCCTTTTTTCTCTCCCAGTGATCGAGCAGATGAGCTGCAGGAGCTGTTTATGAATTTAAGTCTCTTTAGTGACACCTGCTGGCAACAAGATGACTTTGTGCCCTTGTAGTGGGGGGGTGTTAGACCAAAAACTTTTTTCTACCCCCTCCAAAATCTGGAGATGATCTATCGAAGTATGGAAATACCAATATTTGGCCAACTGAAAAATGCTAACCCCCCTGTACATACCCTCTGAGGTTAATAACCCCTCCAAATAGTCAAAAACTGCCTTTTTCACTAATATAAGCATTCCTTAACGGAAATAACTCTTAAATATAACATCAAAACTCACAGTAATAACATTTATTTCTCACAAAAAGAGTTGTTTAAGGCTTTGGAAATGTTTCAGATGCAACAGATAAGGCTAAGTGGCAGAAATTGTGTCTGAAATGTCCATTTTGACAATCAGTAGAGAATTACATAGTTTGCACTGATTTGCCAGTGATTAAACTTGTTTGTCTAGAATAGCACCCATTGCTTGAGTGAGGTCATCCAGAGTAACCTCTGCATTGGAAATGATGTTCAGATATAGTTTCAGATTGACTGCATATGAATTAAGGGGGAGCTTCCTGTGGTGCTTCATTAGGCGAAACGGATCACTTGTCTTAGGCAGGGAAAGAGATGTGTCTCGGACATAACGCACCTCCAAGTAGAGACGTCCTATCTTGGGATCCTTATCTATATCAGTTGCAGCTAGGTACTTACACTACCGTTCAAAAGTTTGGGGTCACCCAGACAATTTTGTGTTTTCCATGAAAAGTCACACTTTTATTTCCCACCATAAGTTGTAAAATGAATAGAAAATATAGTCAAGACGTTTTTCTGCCCATTTTGAGCATTTAATCGACCCCACAAATGTGATGCTCCAGAAACTCAATCTGCTCAAAGGAAGGTCAGTTTTATAGCTTCTCTAAAGAGCTCAACTGTTTTCAGCTGTGCTAACATGATTGTACAAGGGTTTTCTAATCATCCATTAGCCTTCTGAGGCAATGAGCAAACACATTGTACCATTAGAACACTGGAGTGAGAGTTGCTGGAAATGGGCCTCTATACACCTATGGAGATATTGCACCAAAAACCAGACATTTGCAGCTAGAATAGTCATTTACCACATTAGCAATGTATAGAGTGGATTTCTGATTAGTTTAAAGTGATCTTCATTGAAAAGAACAGTGCTTTTCTTTCAAAAATAAGGACATTTCAAAGTGACCCCAAACTTTTGAACGGTAGTGTATCACTTAAAACTTGCTGAAAAAGAGCAGAATTACCATACGTTTAATTTACTTGAAGGTAAGGTTACTTACCACTAAGCTTATTACCTTAAAATAATGATCATCTGCACTGAAAATGTTGTAGTCGTACCTAGTGGCAGGCATACCTGAAGAGGTTCGCATTCATCGATAACTTTAAAACACATTTTAAAAAAAGCAGCATTCTAATCTCAAACAGCACTGTAATGTATTTTGTCATATTGTAAGAATGGAAACTTTCAGAGGGTATGTACAGGCGGGTTAGCAAGGTTCAATTTAATAAAATTTGACATTTTCCCACATAGATGGACCAGCTCCATATTTCTAGGGGGGGTAAAACATGGAAAAGTCAAAATTCTTAAAATAACAAACCCCCCCCCCCCCCCCCCCCCCCCCCCCCCCCCCCCCCCCTTGTAGTGGCACACACAGGGTTAAATGATTCACCTGTGCTCGTTAGAAAGGTTTGGAGAAGACACAGGAAACTGATTTAGGACGGGACTTGATCTGAAATGTTTGGAGGCGCCAGCAGACGGTTGGTTGACTGATTTAATTGTTTTCCACCACTGATTTATATCCCAGTTTAAACTCATATCTTGATTAGTTGTGAAAGATTCTATTTGGCCACATTTACTTTAAAACAGGGCTTTTCAAAGTGTGGGGCGCGCCTCCCTGAGGGGGCGCCAGAGTTCTTCAGGGGGGGGGCAACGTGAGGAAAAATAAACCAGAATAAGTTACTATTGCGGACATTTAGTGAACTTCAGCTAGCCTTTGCCAGAGACAAAATGGATGGATTTTTAGTACCTAAAGCTACAGTGAGTGAGGAGACAGAGTCTGGGCCAAGCAAAAAAAAGAAGGAAGTATGACCACGATTATTTTAAGTTTGGATTTTCATGGACTGGATCTGAAGATGCTCCACTGCCACAGTGTGTTGTCTGCCAAGAGGTGCTAGCTAACGATGCTATGAGATGTTTAAAATGTGTAAAACAACATGTTTAAAAAAAAAAAAGCACAGATGTTTAAAATGTGTAAAAAAAAAAAAAGAGGTTTTAAAAAAGCACATGTTTAACCTCCTAAGGCGCAAGCTGTTTTTTTACATGCATTTTTTATTTCTCTTTGCTATTTGGGCTTATTAGAACCTGATTAGAATAAAAACTAAGCATCATCTTTTGATAAGATGTACTTTTAGAGAAAAAGTATGTCCACATATGTGGATTCTTGTTCCGAATTTCCATAAAGTGCTGTCCACGCATGTGACCGCTAAGCCCTAGGAGGTTAAAAAGTGTAAAACAAGATGCTTTAAAAAAAAGCAGATGTTTAAAATGTGTAAAAAGTTTTTAAAAAGCACAGATGTTTTAAATGTGTAAAAAAAAAATGTTTTCAAAAAGCACAGACGTTTAAAATGTGTAAAAGGAAAAAAAAATGTGTACAACAACCTTTTTTTTTTTTAAATACGAATGGAACATTAAGTATAGCAACAACAAAAATTGTAAGGGGGGCGCTGTTGTTTATTTGCTGTCTGAGGGGGGGCGGGGCTGACTCTCCCACACTTTGAAAACCCCTGCTTTAAAACATTCAGCGGAATAAACTTTGGAATCTGTTGAAACCCTTGAGGCATCTACAGGAAGTGATTTATTGGAAGGCACTGCGTGAGCCAATAGACACATCGGTCTGGAATGATTGATGGGAGGAACTGGGCGGAGCTTCCAGGAGGTCCGTTCATCCCAGAGACTTCAAAACACCTACGTAACGGTCAGTCATTCCAGACTCGTAGGTTGATTGGCTCAACTGCCATTTTTGGTGAATTTCTGACCGATGAATAACTTGTAATGGTGTACACCAGTATTAAAACACAGGGCCAGTAAATGTATGAATCTGGGATGATTGACAGTTATGCAGGTGTGTGGGGATTTTTTTTAAAATTTAAATATATAGTCACTGGAATTATTTGACCCCTGGAAGCTCCGCCTACTTCCTCCCATCTTTAGTAAATCTCATGTCGACTCCGTTTTCCCGCGCTGTCTCAGTGTCCGTCTCCCTGTCACAGTGAATAGTGTACTTATCTGTCAGTGTGTGTTTGACTTATCGGGCGTTAGATATGTATAGAGTTAACATCGGTTAAATGTATTTATGACTGGTGCACTGGAATATTTCTGGCTGAAAATTTTTGGACCACTTTTTGGTTAAATCAACACTTTCCACTAGATTTTGGGGCGTGGCTGTGGGGATTGTGTTCATTCAGTTCAACTGCAAGAGCGTTAATGAGATCAGACACTGATGTTGAGGTTGAAGAGGCTCCAGTTCCAGTTCGTCCCAAAGGTCTTCAGTGGGATTCTTCAGTCAGGGATCTGTGCAGGACACTCGAGTTCTTCCAGTCTAACCTGAACCCACCATGGAGCTCTTGTGCTTTGTGCACAGGAGCATTGTCATGCTGGAACAGGTTTGGGCCTCTTCGTTCCAGCGTATACAAACATTTGACAAAGACAGTTGTGTGTTTCCAGCTTTGTGGTAACATTTTGGTGAAGAACCACACATGGATGCCTGGATTAAAGGTTCGAGTTGTAATTCCGATGGAAATTCATCAGCATCTCACTTTTCCCTCATCTACTCTTTCATCATCATCATTTCACACGTTTTTCTTTTGCAAAAATAAATCTAAACTCGAGTTAGTCAGCATCTGAAATCACGTTTCGGTGAACTAGAACTCAAACCTGGCTCGCTGTTGAATGAGCATAAAACGCTCCGTGACTCATGTTCTCACTTGCATTATAGCAGAGATATAAACACTCGATTCCTCACCACAAACTCTTCTGTCTGTCTTGAAGTTGAGAAAACGAACCAAAAAACCACCTGCTGTCATGTTATTGCGAAACTGCAAAGTGTAAATTCATCTGACACTGGAGACTCCTTCCATCAATGTTAAAGGAGAACTGAAGGCAATTTATTTATTTTTTTAATTATCATCAAAATTCTGTTTTATCTCATTTTATTAAATATAGGAATGCATTTTTTACAGCTATTTTGTTGCTGCTATAGCAAGATAGACATCGTAGGACAGAAGTAAAACGTACAGCGGAAATCAAAGCCACCAGCATCTGCCAACGTTGTCAAAAGACGCGCGCGTCCTCTTTCGAACGCTGAAGCCAGAAGTTTTGTTTGTTTTGATAGCGATCAGGAAAGTTTGAAAATTTAGGTAGTAATCGTCATTTAAACTCGTTTTTGTGCAATATTTTGTTTGGAAAACAGTTTTCAAAATGGCGCCGCTGACGCTTCACGTTTCGAAGTCTCGCACAAGTCTCGTGAAGATCGCGCGGATAAGCGACGCCTGCCGTGGACCAAACGAACTAAATTCAACACGGCTAAAAACCGAATAGGCCGATATAATAGTATAATATTTAATTGCAATTAGTTGCCAATACGAGTCATGATATAAGGTTACTAAAACCGAAAACTTAATTGAATAACGTTAATTAAGAAATAAAGCAAGTTTAAAAATGACTTCAGTTTTCCTTTAATTAAACACCTGCTTATTTTCTTACACCACGTCAGCAGTTTTTTTTTTTTTTTTTTTTTTTTTTAAATCCGTGTGTCTGAAGCGTCTGGTGTACGAGTCTCTGTGAACGAGCTGAATTAGACAGACGGCGTTAATATACAGTGCACCGGTGATTTGCAGGCGCGCTGCTGTTCTAGAAAATTAATCCGCACCCTGGAAGGTGAGATGAAATGCAATTAAATAGTCTTGGTCCACTCTAAACGATTGTGAAAGCAGATTTCAGGGTTTTCATTCCTTCTATTCCAGAGAAGCTTGTGAAAGTGAGCGTGCTTTAGATATAAAGGCTATGAAGGGTTTTAAATATGTGTCAGAAAACAGAATCCAGGGACACATGTCGGCCCGGGGGCATTTTGAGTTATTGACAGATTCAGAAAGTACAGTTTCTAAGCTTTCCAATGATGCCTTCCATGTGGAGATCTGACAATATTTGAAGAATGTGTGGCCTTTTGAAAGTGTATACTTCTTAAAACAGGAAAGGGAGAAAATCGCCCTCAAAGTTTTCCATCTCAGCTACTCTGGGTGCAGGGCGGGCACATAATGCTGCTCATCTGCATGACATTAAGGAAAGCCCCACCCCCTACGAGCTAGCACGATGCTACTTTCATGTAAACAAAGATCACCACGTCAATTTTCCTTCCATGCAAAGTATGCCCAACACAATTATGAAATACAAAAATAAGTCCTAAAGTATACTTTAACGTTTTGTGGTTGAAAAATTACTCACACCGTAAGAAAGAAAGATAGCACGATGATGACACAACTAACACAATGCTAGTTTCATGTAAAGCCTCGGTCACAACCGGCCATACGGTACGCGCTCCTACAGCCAGTCTACACGCAAAAAACGCAAGAACCGCACAGAGGGCGCGCGTGTGAACCGCACAGAGGGCGCGCGTGTGAAACGCACGAGCAGACCGGCCGCAGAGGTTCTTTGTCATGTCAAACAAACTCTACGGGCGCTTACGGTTTTTTTCAGGTTGCAAGACAAACTTACGGCCAACGCGCGTCTTTCTCCATGAACAAAAAAACGTAGCGATTTGGGAAACGCCAAAAATCACACGGCCAAAAAATCGTACGTCCGGTTGTGACCTAGGCTTAACCAAACCACAACACTCTCCGTTACATGCAAAAATAACCACACAGCCTTAGATTAATAAACTCACCCCATCAGAAAGAGAAACGGCGCCTTGCACACACCAATGCCTCCGATGGAATGTAATCCTAGAACGGTCCGTGTATCATCCGATCATTCAAGTATTCCATTCAATCTGGAAAACGAGGTTGCGGGGGTTTTTTTGCTAGAAATGGTGATCTCCGATGTAAATACCGTGCGTCTGTTTGCTTCGCGGTGTTTCAGCTCCTCTGCGCTCTGTTTAGCTTCCTCATTCCATAGTGAAATCACATGCCTGTATGCAGTTAAGTAGCCATGCGCTCAGCTCGCATCATACAGCTGATTTGCGAAAAAAAAAAAACAAATGACTTAAATCATCATGTGAATGGCCCATATGGTAATTTACCCACACCCCCCAGCAGGCTACAGTCCTGACAAAAACGAGACAATTTGCAACAAAAAATGTATGCTTTTCCAACAAAACAATCTATTATCTGAAATACTGATTGCATTCTTCAAGATCTCAACTTGCACATGATGGAAAAAAACAAAAATCACAAATTTCAAAAAAAAATGCTTCTTTTGCGATTATCTCGGATTCGTTTCGGCCGACATGTGTCCCTGGATCCGGTGAGCGGTCACATATCAAAGCGAGGCGTGAAACGGGACGCTTGAACGTTCTGTGCAGCTGCAGTAAGGCTGGAGGAATCCGCTCTCACCTTCTTTACCTGATAAAGACTTCCTGAAGATCAGGAGCCGAGCTACACCAGCACCACACCCAACTGATCTGATCTACAGTCAGTATGGATCAGCTTTCTCACTTCTTTTTCCTGTGGGATTAGATTTCCAGACATACTTCTGTTCAGTGACTGATCAATTCACACAGGAAGTCTCTGCGATCTCTCAATAGACCCCTTCGCATGTTTGTAAACAAACCGACCGTTGCCAGGATGCGCGCGCAGCCTGGACTCAGAAACAATGGCGCTGCCCATAGACCGGCATTATGAGCTGTCAGATTATGCAAAACAATTGTCGTTACAAGATCGAGAATGCTACATAAATAAGTTAATTCTAACAAGTGGACATCGCCTACCGGATCCGCATTTAATTAAAGAGTGGACGGACGATGTTAGTAAGTTCCCTGGTATACGGTGGCCAGATATATACTCGTACCTTATTGACAAGACTTCAGTGTACACCCACGAAAAACTTCGTGCCTACAAGTCTTTAGACGCATATGATTGTTATGATGGCACAAAATCTGGACTGCTTGAGTCAAGCGAGACCTCTCCTACAAACAAAACTGCATGCAAAGCTAAGTTAACATGCTAACAATATTCATTACATTGTGTAACTATGACCCAGCTAATCAGACAAACGTTACCAAAGTATTTTGCTACATCAATAAATGAAGACTAGAAAGAATAAAAAAGAAAGATTTAATAAATAGCCTGATCTTACCTGTGATGAAGTGGGCGCTGCAAACCCGCGCATTTTTGATGGTGCTTTCATCCCAGTCGACACGTTTGATGGCTTGTAGCCATAGACGTCAGCGATTTTTTTTTTTTTTTTTTTTTTTTTTTTTTTTTTTTTGAATGGGTGAGATCCTGCTGGAATTCTGTACATTTTAACCCCATCACTGCGACGATTCTGACACCCGACAACACAACAACTAGGCATTTCTTCCAAATATTTCTTCTCGTCTCTACCGTCGCTGAGTCTTTTTTGGGTCCAGGCTAACTTCCAGAGTAACTTCCTTCCGAGAATATGGCGGATGAAACAACGTGTGTGCTTTTTGTTGTCAATGTACAGTCTGTATTTCTGGTGGTCATTTATTCAGTCGACTCGTATAAAACGCGCGAGGCAGTTGAGAAAGAAACAAAGAAAACGAATCTCCCTCTTCCCTTCTCTTCCCCTCCCTTTCTCTCCCTTTTCCCCTCTTCCTCCTTTCTTGCTCCCTCTTTCCTTCTCTCCCCTTCTCCCCCCTTTCTTTACTCCATGTAGCTCCATGGTAGAGGTCTGCGTGGGTCGGATTTTTCAGTCCCGCGCCCGCATTATGCAGTCCCACTCCCGGCCGCGCCCGCAAAGAATTATGATTTTCAGTCCCGCTCCCGCCCGCGCCCACAAAAAAATTATGATTTTCAGTCCCGCTCCCGCCCGCGCTTGCCATATTTTGTCCCGCTCCCGCCCGCAAATCCCACGATGCAGACGTTTGCGTTATTTCTCAGGAAAGTTCTTGTCTTGACACAGCGTGATGGTGCCCCGCCCCCAACTTTGAGTGGATTTGAGCATAAATATCTACAGCTCACGTTTGTTATTGTTTACCTTGTTTCTGAATTCAGCATGTAGTATCTCTAATAATAATAATTAGTGCTGTCAAATGATATTAAAATATTTAATCGCAAATCATACATTTTTATCACATGAGAAACCATTGTAATTCTCTGATCAGCATAAAAAAGTGAATGGACTTGCTTTGTACCAAGGTTTTTTTTGTTTGTTTTTTTTTATTGCAAAGCAGAGCTAGTAAAAGAAGTGAATTGATTTCCTGCTTGCGTTAGTCTACAACTTTAATCAGAGAGACAGGTTACACAGTGACGGTAGGTTTGACTCAATGCTATCCCAGAAATCCTTCCTGTAATATGCAAATTTGGCCGCCTCTGATTGGACAGCCAAATTTTCATATTACAGGAAGGATTTCTGGGATAGCATTGAGTCAAGCCTACTGTCACTGTGTAATCTGTCTCTCTGATTAAAGTTGTAGACTAACACAACAAGTAAATCAATTCACTCATGGTTCTCTTGCTAGCTGGGTGTGAACTGCGAGTCATTAGAGTGATCAAAGGATTTCCCGTTAGGGTGATCAATGGCAAGTTTAAGATGCCATTTCTCACTCAATCTGACTTTCTCTGCAAATTTAGGCATCTTAAAATGTTTTTATTAATGCCAAATAAAATATCCAGCACAAATTATATATGATAGACATAAATTAATAATTTATAAATTTTATTTCAAGCACGTTTTTAGTTAGCGGGACTGCAGCTTATCACCGCTCCCGCCCGCGCCGCATATGTGCACTCCCGCTCCCGCCCGCGCGTGCATATGTGCACTTCCGGTCCCGCCCGCAATGAGCTTTCAAAATTTGTCCTGCGCCGCACTGCTTTGCGGCGGGTCCCGCGGGACTCCCGCGGGAGTGCAGGGCTCTACTCCACGGTCGTTTCGTTTTCGCATGCGCATTATATTTGTATCGATACAGAGCCGCTTCATCTGTCCACACTACAGCGAAGCGCTACAGTACCGATACTGTACCGGTACGAAACCCATACATTTGTGGGTTTCGTACTGATACAGTTATACCGCTACAGTACCGGTATAGTTGCTAGTGTGGACAGGTGTTGGGGTACGAAAGTAGTTTCGTATCGGTACAAAATCCCTAATGTGGACAGGGTATAAGAAGAAACCAGCGCAGGTTAATATGCAGAAAAACATTTCAACAATAAAAAACAAGCGCGTCTTTTTTTTTTTTCCTCTCCGTGGGAGAGAGAAATCCCACGACACCATTATCAGCAGGTCGTCGAACAGCTTTCTGGGTAACGTAGGAAAGATCGACCAACACATCCATGAGAAAGTCAACTCAAGTCAGCAGAAAATAAACTTTTAACAATTATTAAACAGGACGCTTAAACTTTTCATTTTCATCTTCACATTCTGTTCGCTTTCCTGATTTTTGTTTATTTCAGTGTTTGAATTTCTCTTTCTCTCTTTTACACCTGCTTTATTTTCTCTTCTGGCTTTTCCCTGTGTACACACCAGAGCTGGGTGATACGACGATGATAATATCGCGATACGTTAACATCAGGATTGTTCCTCGCACTACAAGTAACAGACTGGAAAATTAACTGTATTTTACTTAGAAATTTTTTATAAATATCGTGAGTCGTATATCGATAACAGGTCAGCCGTATCCCCCATCGAAATCTTATCTACAGCGTTTTGTTCGTTAACGGTCAGTACTGTCTCATTTTGTATGCAGCATTTAGACGATATTACAGATCAGTTTTCCCAAAATATGCATAATTAACTGATTTATCTGTGAGGTTCGACTGTAAAGTGACCAGAGAACTGGCTTGTAAAAGTCTCCTCTCTCAATACGAGTAAATATTTTAATTCCATCATCCAACCAAAGATTTTACATTTTATTAATGATAATTAACGCGGATTTGAATAGCCGATGCCTAATTTGCATAAACATCAATTTTTGGGAAACTGTAGCGTCTCGTCTTGACAGTCCGAGTTGTTCAAAATCGTGTAAAAATATCTGAAATGGAATTAAAAGCGTATGAATTATGGATTTGACTTTTCAGTGTGAAATTCTGATTAATCTTTTTTTTTTTTTTTTTTCCACTTTTCCATAAAAAAAATCACAGCACGGGGAAGATCGAGCCTCGCTATCCTCGACCGGTAAGATTTTATGAGCATGTGATGTTATTTTATATTTTTCTCTCTTTCCCTCGTCATCACGTCCCTCACTGCTCGCTCCATATCACACACAGCCCTCCAGTCCCCCTCGTACCCCGGCCCCGCTGCCCCGACCCCCTGCCGTGGGGCCAGTTCGCGTCCCGAGAGCTTCCTGTACCGCCTCAGTCAGAGAGAGGAGAAGAAACGAGGTACACTGTGGGCCTCGACACTGACTCAGTCCTACAGGAAAATAATGACCTATACATTAATAATCTTTTGATATGATGTGATTGATCCATAGTACACATCACACCTATTTTTCACAAAACTATAGAATAACAAAAAATAAAGTCTGGAAATTTATCAACCAAATTTCACTCCCAAAAAAAAAAAAAATTACCCGAACTGAGAGTGAAAAATGTCAAATTTTTAACAAATTGCTCTCTATGATGAAGGGGCAAATCCCTAAAAAATAAATAAAATAAAAACAAAGAAAAAAATAAATTATTAAATACACATTTAAACAGTTTATATCTGAAAATAAAAAAAAATAAATTTCATGTTTCTTTTTAAGCATTACTGAATGTTATATTTTTGTCGTTTTATATATTTTCCTACATTTTATTAAAGCTGTATAAAAGAATAGTAAAAATACAAAATGACTTAAAAAAAGCATCAATAAATGTTTATAAAAATAAATATAAATAAATAAAATGAATTAAGTGTGCGTATAAGAATTAATTTATTCAGGACTCAATAAAAATATATTTGAGGGGAAAATGACGTAAATACAGAACTAAATTGACAACTGTGGAAAAAATTAATATTACAAACATTAATTAAAATAATATTCATTTAAGAGCGATTCAGTTTGATTAAATAAAGGCATTTACTTCTTAGGTTTTTTTTTTGTTGTTTTTTTCTTCATTTCCTTCAACATTTATTTCCTTTGCATGAGTTAGTTTTTTAATCAGATGGATTTTGTGTTCAGAATTTTATTGAGAGATTATAAGAATCTGAAAATGGGTTTGAGATTAAATGTGATTGCTTTTGACAGGAAAATAACTAAATAATATGTTAGGATAAAGGTGTGTGTGTGTGTGTGTGTGTGTGTGTGTAGGAGACTCGAGAGCTGGGAGGCCGGAGGCAGATGACGTGACTCCAACACCGTCACCATCTCCAGGACTCACAGGAGAAGAAGCTGAACTGGTGGAACAGCTCCGAAAGGTTCTCCATCATCACCTGACCACAAACATGTTCAGCAATTAGGGCTGAACGATATATCGTTATCGTATCTATATCTAGATATGAACATTCAAAATATTATTATCGAAAAAGCAACGATATAGATTTCCCTCCCCGCGCTCGCCCTGCATGTACAGCTCTGGCAGTCACAACAAACATCATTTTTACGATTGCCCTTGAATGCACCGCTAAGGCCAGCCAACCACAAACCTTATTTCACGCTTGCTGTGGATCGACAGCTGAAGCCAACCAATCACAAACATATATGAGGGCGGGAGTGAGGGAGACAGAGACCGACGCGCACGCACACTACAGACACAGCGGGGAAATTAAAAAGAAAGAAAATGAGTGCGGAAGATAATGCGGGCGGTGCGGAATCTGACTTGGTGCCAAAACATAAATCATCCTCCATTATTTGGAGGTATTTTGGATTCAGAAAGGACGATGTTAACCAGAGTGAGGTGTTGTGCAGATCGTGCTTAGCAAAAATTGCGACGAAGCAAGGTAGCACAACAAACACGTTTCACTACCTGAAACAACACCGTCGCGTGCTGCACGGAGAGTGTATGGCAATGAGAGAAACACCGGGGACTTCTCAGTCATCCCAAAATGAGCCAAAGCAAAGTTTGATTGCTGATGCGTTCAGTAGCGTTACACCGTACGCGTCGACGTCCACCAGACATAAAGAAATTACAGACGCTATAACATACCACACTGCAAAAGACATGGTACCTGTGTACACAGTCTCGAAAGAGGGCTTTAAAAAAATGGTTCGGACGCTGGACAAGCGTTATAAAATACCATCCCGAACACATTTTAATCAAGTGGCCATTCCGAAACTCTATAATGAGCGTAAAATGAATGTTGAATCCGAGCTCCGTGAAATCGATCATTTCGCCACAACCACGGACCTACTGTTAAAGCAGAGCTGCAGTGAAGTGTTTGATTTGTAATTTATTTATTTGTAATCAGGGCTTTGAACCAGAATTTTTTTTTCCTATTGGTTCGTTCCGAACAGAAACGGAATTTTAACGTTTCCGGTTTTGGGTTCCACCATTAAATAGACGTTCCCGAACCGGTTAGAACAAAAAAGTTTCGTTCCCGGAACAGTTAATTACGTTCCCTGTCAGCTGTTTAACAAATGGCTATAAAATTATGTCTCTGTCTCATCCAGCTTAAGCCAAATGTAGGCTAATTCTATTACAACCTTCATTAAATAAGACAAGAAATAATTCAAAACAATTATTATTTCAAGTGTTGGCGATTTGGATTCTCAGTATGTCTTCCCATCTACACAAACAGAAAAAGTGCCAAAAATGAAAGATAATTCGTTTAGTGTGTTACCAAAGGCTAGTCAGGCCCTATGCATTGATAGGCTAACAGAGGTTAACGTCATTTAATGTTCGCGAGCCTCTCATTAACGTGGACAAATATATTGATATCGTGTTTGAAATTGATGTTTTTGAATAACGATAGACTGCAATATTTACCTCTTATTTAAGATGTGGAGACGTGATAGTAGTCCACCCTCCCGCTCTCTCCATTCAGTCAGCGAACGTCACACAGGAAGTGAACCCAGCGGGTCATAGAAACTTGCGCAGGAGAAGAATGACTTTTTTATTTGTAGGCTACGGAAACTTTGAGGAGCGAAATAAAAACCGGTATTAACCGGTTACCATTATTTTTAATAAGCGTTTCTGTTCCGGAACATAAAAAATAATAAAGTTTCTGGTTTCGTTTCTGTTCCATGTGAAATAGAAAAAGTTCCCTGTTTTCGTTCCTTGAACCGGTTCAAAGCCCTGGTTGTAATTTATGTTAATGTTGATGACTGGCAGCGAGTTCTTAAAAATAAAACTGCATTTTCCACGTTTTTTTGTATTATGATGGGTTTTTTTTTTCTGAAAAATGCTTGGTTTTCACCGAACCCGTAGTCATATCGTATCGTGTCGAGATATCTGGCATGAATATCGAGATACAAAATTTTGTCCATATCGTTCAGCCCTGTCAGCAATTCATAACAAAAACAAACATCATCATCCCAGAGGCACAACTAACACACACACACACACACACACACGACGCTGAAACCTGCGTTTCCTTTATAGTATCTTCACTTTGTCCACGTTCTTTCTGTAGAACTCTTCTTTTGTTCACAAACAGCAGCACTTCATCTCAAAGTTTAATCACCTTAGCTTTCCAAATATTAAACAGATATACACAAGTATTCAAAATCATTATTAATTTTTTATTTTTGCAGTCTTAGCTTCCAAGCTTTCTCGCGTAACAATTTCACTAGTTGGCTCACTAACATTGTGATTAATGTTACGCAAATACGATGTTGCCTCAAAATTCGGAGGTCAGAGTTGCGTCGTTTTCATCCTCGGTGCGTCCGAGCTTCGATTTAAATCGTGCACGCCTCCACGTTTGTCTTTTGCTAGCCACAGGCTATCCAGCTAACTGTGATGAGTGGTGTGTTTTTCCCTCCTCAGAACAGCGAACTGTAGTCAGTGTTCTAGCGAGCACATCTGTATGGTGAGTGATGTAAAGCGAATACGTGTGATATAGAGTAGAACTCCTCCTTTAAAGGTAAGATATGCTGCTGTGAGCGGCCATGTTGGTTTCACGTCACTTGTTGAACTCTGAGGAATTCCCAAGTAGGAATTCTGAGCTGAAGGAAGTTTTTGTTTGTTTGTTTTTTAAAAAGGTTTTGAATTATATGAACACCAGAGCAGTTTGGTTAAAGACGCATGCCAGATTTAAACAGCCCCAAATGATCACAGTCGGCCAACTTCAGCGTAATAAAAGTTTTTGATATTTTATAAGCACAAACACGCAAGATGAATTCGAATTAGGCTGCATTTTTACCCTTTGTGGGCTTTTTTTTTTTAAATAACAATAACTCAAGTACTTAGTTCCACTATCACGTTAGGGTTGCTTAGTGACCTCGGTTTCCGTGGCAGCCATGATGACTACAAGCTTCCCTACACCATTGTTAGTTAAAGTCTCTATTTTGAATAAAGTTACAAGTGTGTTAGAATTACACAACTCGTATAACAGCACGTATAAAAACAACTCGCTGGTTTGCTCAGTTAGTACTTCACCAATTCATGACTTTAAAAAAAAATGATGATGATGATGATGTCACAGAGGCACTTGCTGATCCTCCCCCTCAAACCCCTCCCCTGTTTCCCCGATGGTGTTTTGTAAAATTAATTGAAATGTTAAATTTTGAACTAAACTAGCTCGTTTTTAAGCTCATTTTATTTGTACGTTAACAAAAGGATCAAGAAGAAACGTGTTTGAGGAATAATTCCAATAAAACCCTGCTCTACATTATTTTATTGCAAAAAGGTTTATTTAAAAAAAGTAGAAGTTACCGAAAAAGAGTTATTTTATTATTTTTTTAAGGATTAAAAATTTCTCGGAGCTCTGTTAATTGTTTGAGTTATTTTCAACATCTCAGGATTTACATCTTACAGGGATGAGAGTTTTCTGCTTTTCGGCGGATTTCCGCTTTTTCTGAGCAAAAATCGATATTGAGCCAAATCCGTTGAGATGTTTTTTTTCATTGGGGGGGTTGGGGTGTGTTCCTTTGTGATACTCAAGTGTACAACGATGCTACATGTTTACATTTTCGCCATCTTTAGTCTTGCTAAGTCTCGCGGTAGAATACGTGTTATCTACAATGTAATTGGCCAAAACATCGCTGGCGAGAGCATGATAGCCAATCATAACAGTTCTTACAAGAGTGTGGGAGAGAACAAAAGCCAATCATAACAGTTCTTACAAAAGTACCCACATCTGTTCTATTTTATCGAAACTTGCACATGTTCATCGTTGCTGCGCTTCAGAAATACGTTTCTCTTTCGTATCAGCTTTTTTACTCAAAATGCCGAATACAATTGACAAGCGAGACGAAGCGAAGGTACGTGAAATCAATGCTGGTATAAAAAACAGAGAGAGGACTGACAAGCTCTTGTCTTTGGCCAAAAAGCTGAAGAAGTCGTCGAAATGATTAAATGAAAATGAGAAGTGACTGTGAACTATAAATAATTGTATAAAGTGTACATCGACATTATCCCATAAACTTAGCATTCGTTTGATTTAGTACATTGAACATGTATATGATGGTCAGTAAATCTGAATTAATGCTGACAGTTTTGAAAACTTAAATATTTCAAAAGACTTTGAAATCATATGCAACTAATGAGGACATAGGGAGACTGACCTTTTCTCCCTAAGACATTTTATTTAATATATAAACATTTTGATAATTAATAAAACTTGCGTTTAATGTGAATTTAGTTTGTCGTTTTTGTTGATCATGAATTATAACCATACCCTTGAATGTAGAATGTGATTTTATTTTGAATTCAAACAATACTCCTATTGTTTTGAAACATTTTCCTGTAAATATATAAAAAAGACAACAGATTTTTTATCTACTACAGCTCAGATTGCAGGAAAAGTGGTTTGTAAGGCCTTATTTTTCAAAATTTTCCTGGGGGGGTCGGCTTCGGGCACCATCTTGTTTTCTGCTTTTTTGGTGACCACCCACTCTCATCCCTGATCTTATGTACAGAATTTCTGGGGCTACGACAATGTAGATATCCTGTGGTCCCGCCCATTTCTATAAATTTTACAGCGATGTCGTACGCTGTGCGAGTCTGTCAGAATCGTTACGTCATTCAGTAATAAAAAGGTTTTACTTTAAAGGGACAGTCCACCGTATTTCCATAATGAAATATGCTCTTATCTGAATTGAGACGAGCTGCTCCGTACCTCTCCGAGCTTTGCGCAACCTCCCAGTCAGTCAGACGCAGTCAGACGCGCTGTCACTCCTGTTAGCAATGTAGCTAGGCTCAGTATGGCCAATGGTATTTTTTGGGGCTGTAGTTAGATGCAACCAAACTCTTCCACGTTTTTCCTGTTTACATAGGTTTATATGACCAGTGACATGAAACAAGTTCAGTTACACAAATTGAAACGTGGCGATTTTCTATGCTATGGAAAGTGCGCACTATAATGACAGGCGTACTAACACCTTCTGCGCGCTTCGACAGCGCATTGATATCTGAGCTCCGTGTCAATGCGCTGTCGAAGCGCGCAGAAGGCGTTAGTACGCCTGTCATTATAGTGCGCACTTTCCATAGCATAGAAAATCGCCACGTTTCAATTTGTGTAACTGAACTTGTTTCATGTCACTGCTCATATAAACCTATGTAAACAGGAAAAACGCGGAAGAGTTTGGTCGCATCTAACTACAGCCCCAAAAAATACCACTGGCCATACTGAGCCTAGCTACATTGCTAACAGGAGTGACAGCGCGTCTGACTGCGTCTGACTGACTGGGAGGTCGCGCAAAGCTCGGAGAGGTACGGAGCAGCTCGTCTCAATTCAGGTAAGAGCATATTTCATTATGGAAGTACGGTGGACTGTTCCTTTAAGGGAAAACATGAGCCCTTACAAATGAAGTGAATCAAATTTGTGATTTTTGTTTCCGTTTCTTCTGACCACAGAACATTGAGTCTCGGCTGAAAGTTTCGTTGCCTAGCGACTTGGGGGCGGCGCTGACAGACGGGGTGGTGCTGTGCCATCTGGCCAATCACGTGCGGCCTCGCTCAGTACCCAGCATCCACGTGCCCTCACCTGCGGTGGTCAGTAACGCTTTGTTTTTTGTTCCTCCATATTTTTTATTTTTTATTTCTGTTTATTTTGGCTGCTTCACAGCAACTTTTTGTTTCCTTTCAGCCGAAACTGACGATGGCTAAATGTCGACGGAACGTGGAGAACTTCTTGGAGGCGTGTCGTAAAATCGGCGTCCCTCAGGTAAGCTTGAAAAAATGGGTTCTGTAACGATAACAGCAGAACGCTCAGGCTCCAGAGATTATTGTAAATGTATTTATTTGTTTATTAAATTTGTCACTTGTTGACTGCTCGGATGTTTAGTTCGTTATTTATTTTTTAATTTTAGCTAGTTTGTTGAAGTTTATGATTCAACATTTTGCTTCTTTAAGCTTGAATGCTTTTCTGCAATTTGTTTATTGAGTTATTTATTTATTTTTCTAAAGGTCACGATTCTTCTCAAGTCTGTAGCTGGTTTGCCTTTAAGAATTTTTTTTTTCTTTTTTGTTGGTTTATGCTAAAGGCCATAATTCATCTTGTAGCTGTTTAGCCTTAAATAACATACTGAGAATTTATTTATATATATTTTCAATGTTTTTATTAATATTTAATTCATTTTATTTTTCTATTAAATATTCTAGAAATGTATATACAGGTAATATAATAAATGAGAAGTTTACTTCTGGAACCAGAGTTTCACTGTTTTTAAAATATTTAGATCTACTTTCTTAAAAGTAATTCTAAAGCTTATAGAATCTTGGTCTTTTTTTATTTTTATTTTTATTTTTTTTTTAGCTTTTCTAATAAACTTCTTTAATAATCTTTTCATGCTTTAATGCTCCAGTGCTATTGTCGCTAAAATCACTAACTTTTTTTCCCTCTCCCCCTTTCATCTCCCTTCATTTCCACCTTCCATCATTTATTTTATAATTTAAATGCTTTATCTCATCACATTTCCATAACTCCGCCCCTGAACGTTTCCGTAACTCCGCCCGCATTTGTTAATGTAACTCCGCTGAAGGGAAGCCTGTGTTCAGTTGGCGAGGTGTTAGAGGGCAAAGCGCTGTGTTTATACAGACTGATTGACGCTTTGCTCTCACTAGCGCCCCCTATGCGTCCATCGCCTCCGTCCCAGCTGGCCGGCTTCGCGCTGTTCTACCTGTCCTTCATGTCACTGTTATGTGCTCTCTACTGCCACCTAGTGCCGTGTTTCTGATCAGCACTCATACACTTGGTGTGATTTTTCTGCACTGAAAGCAGAACTAGTGTTTAACATCCTCATTAATAAACCGGACAATCGTCATCGTCGTCGTCTTACGAAGTCCCAACAGGTTTATCCTTAAATACAGAGGATGATCTTCAAAGTAATTAACGAATGATTGAATACCACACGGTCAGTTTGTAAAGCACAACAGCTTATTGGGTAATTAATTAATTAATAAGACAGCACAAGGAAAGTGTTCAGGTTTTGTCTGAGTCCTCTCTCAAGAAGTGTTTGTTTTTTTTCTTCACTCATAACTAGCATTGATACCGAAACACGCGTCAAGTATACGTCCAGTTCGACGAATGCAAACTTGCCACGCTGTCTACGAACTCTGATTAAATGTTTGTAGAGACATTACAAAGGAAAATAAGTCAAGCTTAGAAGGTCGTAGCAGAGGTCGTTTGAGTCTTCGATGAGTGTGTGTAGTTCATACAGTTAGCTCGCTTTGGTAATGTGATCTACAGTGGTGCTTGAAAGTTTGTGAACCCTTTAGAATTTTCTATATTTCTGCATAAATATGATCTAAAACATCATCAGATTTTCACACAAGTCCTAAAAGTAGATAAAGAGAACCCAGTTAAACAAATGAGACAAAAATATTATACTTGGTCATTTATTTATTGAGGAAAATGATCCAATATTACATATCTGTGAGTGGCAAAAGTATGTGAACCTCTAGGATTAGCAGTTAATTTGAAGGTGAAATTAGAGTCAGGTGTTTTCAATCAATGGGATGACAATCAGGTGTGAGTGGGCACCCTGTTTTATTTAAAGAACAGGGATCTATCAAAGTCTGATCTTCACAACACATGTTTGTGGAAGTGTGTCATGGCACGAACAAAGGAGATTTCTGAGGACCTCAGAAAAAGCGTTGTTGATGCTCATCAGGCTGGAAAAGGTTACAAAACCATCTCTAAAGAGTTTGGACTCCACCAATCCACAGTCAGACAGATTGTGTACAAATGGAGGAAATTCAAGACCATTGTTACCCTCCCCAGGAGTGGTCGACCAACAAAGATCACTCCAAGAGCAAAGCGTGTAATAGTCGGCAAGGTCACTAATGACCCCAGGGGAACTTCTAAGCAACTGAAGGCCTCTCTCACATTGGCTAATGTTAATGCTCATGAGTCCACCATCAGGAGAACACTGAACAACAATGGTGTGCATGGCAGGGTTGCAAGGAGAAAGCCACTGCTCTCCAAAAAGAACATTGCTGCATGTCTGCAGTTTGCTAAAGATCACATGGACAAGCCAGAAGGCTATTGGAAATTTTTTTTTGTGGATGGATGAGACCAAAATAGAACTTTTGGTTTCAATGAGAAGTGTTATGTTTGGAGAAAGGAAAACACTGCATTCCAGCATAAGAACCTTATCCCATCTGTGAAACATGGTGGTGGTAGTATCATGGTTTGGGCCTGTTTTGCTGCATCTGGGCCAGGACGGCTTGCCATCATTGATGGAACAATGAATTCTGAATTATACCAGCGAATTCTAAAGGAAAATGTCAGGACATCTGTCCATGAACTGAATCTCAAGAGAAGGTGGGTCATGGAGCAAGACAACGACCCTAAGCACACAAGTTGTTCTACCAAAGAACGGTTAAAGAAGAATAAAGTGAATGTTTTGGAATGGCCAAGTCAAAGTCCTGACCTTAATCCAATGGAAATGTTGTGGAAGGACCTGAAGCGAGCAGTTCATGTGAGGAAACCCACCAACATCCCAGAGTTGAAGCTGTTCTGTACGGAGGAACGGGCTAAAATTCCTCCAAGCCGGTGTGCAGGACTGATCAACAGTTACCGCAAACGTTTAGTTGCAGTTATTGCTGCACAAGGGGGTCACACCAGATACTGAAAGCAAAGGTTCACATACTTTTGCCACTCACAGATATGTTGTAATAGATCATTTTCCTCAATAAGTAAATGACCAAGTATAATATTTTTGTGTCATTTGTTTAACTGGGTTCTCTTTATCTACTTTTAGGACTTGTGTGAAAATCTGATGATGTTTTCGGTCATATTTATGCAGAAATATAGAAAATTCTAAAGGGTTCACAAACTTTCAAGCACCACTGTAAGAACATAGACATGCAAATCATACAAGCAGTTTTTAACGCTGATTCATGAATCGTTTAATTTAAATCTAACTAGCTAGCTTTAGAAGCTATATAGAGCTACTAATATTTCTCATGAGCAGGTTAAGAAAAGGCAGTGCAGGCCACGCCCATAAGCAACAGCCTATGAGTGACTTGTTAATGTGAACGTAGGACATGGGGTTCAAATTGATGCCCCGTTTCAACAGTATACTCATGAATAATACAAATAGACTGTGTACAAGTTAGTGATTGTTTTTGATAGCTAATTTGGGGGGGGCGGGGGGGACCAGTTCTTGTTTGTGGACTCAGACATTTCGATACTATCTGTGTCAGGAATTCACCCAAAGGCTGCCCCAGAAAATGTTTCCCGACTTAAAGGAAGTAGCCATGTGTTTATTAAGCCGATAAGTGCCCCTGTTCACGTCCAGACATTTTACAGTCTCTCCTTCCAAAGAGTGGATTTGTTGAGCTCTTTACTGAGAAATGCTGCTGTTATTTCCGAGCTTCTTATTGGCTGCTTTCAGTGGTGTGCATTCCTGAGCCTATGATTGTTTTAATCTGCAATAATGTTTTTTGGGTATCAGGGTTGAGAAATCAAGGCCTTGTGGTTCTGTTGATAAAAAGGACTGTTGAAATAGCAGATCTGTAACTTTGTAAGTTAATTAGATAGCTAGAATTTAGCTTTGGAAATGAATGTTAGGGTTTTTGTGTGTGAGATGATCTGAGACCATATGATGGGGTACAATAGTTTAAACCAGTGGTTTTCAAATAGGAGGTATTTTCAGAAGGTCTAGTCCATTTATGATAAACTTGCCACTTGACTGGTATTGCACCTGACACCCAGCCTTTATCTTGGTGTCAGGTGCAATATAAGATGGCTCCACGTTGCCGTTTCTGGCCGAGCTCAATTCAGTTACAAGAGTGGCCCAATCATCAGACACTCACCAGCAGATACCACCCCCCTGGCTTGGCTACACCCTTCATCAACCCCACAAGATGGATCCAGTTTGACAGTTCAATCTGAGCTTGGCCCAGTCCCTAGATGCTTGCCTGTTGGCACCACCATCAGGTCTGGGTCCACTTTTCATCTTGCAGGCATTTCAGCCGACATGATGGCTCTATGACACCATTTTGGGCTGAGCTCGACTAAGTTACAAGAGTGGCCCAATCATCAGAAACTCACCTGTGGACACCACCCCCCTGGCCTGGCTACACCCTTCATCTTGTGGGAGATAACCCCACAAGATGGCTCCCATTTGACAGTTCAGTCTGAGCTTGGCCTAGTAACCAGACGCGTGCCTGTTGGCACCACCACCAGGTCTGGTTCCACTCTTCATCTTGCAGGTATTTCAGTCAACATGATGGCTCCGTGATACCATTTTGGGCTGAGCTCGACTAAGTTACAAGAGTGGCCCAGTCACCAAACACTCACCTGTTGGCACCACCACCAGGTCTGGCTCCACCTTTCATCTTGGAGGTGATGAGCCCAAAAAATGGTGCCACATTAACATTTCAGGCTGAGCTCAAGCAGGTTACACGAGTGGCCCAGTCATTGGACGCTCACCTATGGACACCAGCCCCAGGTCAAGCTCCAGCTGTTCATTTTGCAGGTTGTGAGCCAACAAGATGGGTCCATGTAACCATTTCAGGCTGAGCTTGACTGGGTTATGTGAGTGAACACCACCCCCAAGCTTTGCTCCATGGGTGGGTCCCTGTAAACCTTATTCTGGACAAGGTACACTTTGTTTGTTTTGTACCTTTTATGGGGGTCATCACTCTGTCTGATTTCTCACCTTTTAGGAGGAGATCTGTTCAAAAATGGTGATCCTAGTAGGAGCATTAAGCTCTCGGTGACATGCACTGAGGTTCACTGAAGTACAGCCGTTAACTGTTGCACCATTACAGCTGCTATACCAGTCTGTGGTGGTGAAGCAGGAGCTCAGTTTGCAGATGAAGCACTCTGTTTATCAGTCAGTCCGTGTGGCTATAAGGTCTCGAGTACAAGGTGTGGAACTGAGGTTCCTTTGTACAGATGCTGGGCTTAATCTCTGCGATAGGGTGAGGGGTTTGACAATCCAGGAGACCCCTCAGAGTAGAGTTGATGTTCCTTGAGCTGGTTAGGTCTCCTTAGAAGGATCTTCCCTGGTTGGACATGGATCAGACACGCCCCAATGGACTGAGACTCCAGGACAGACCCAGGACCTGCTGGAGATGGTATGTGGGGCTAGAAGTCTGGTCTAAAAATCTCAGCCACCAGTTACCACCATGACTTCGACCATCAAGATCATTGAAGGGGGACTACAACCAAAAAAGTTTGAGACCCACTGGTTTAAACTATTTCAGTCAGTATTTGTGTGTGTGGTGATACACGCTGCTGCCTAATGTTCTGATAATCCTTTACGTTTATGACTCTTCCAGAACTTTTACAATAAAAGTGAATCCTTTTCCTTCACTGTTTCTGGCTCTTTTGCTGCTCCTTACTCCACCGTTCTTCAGCTTAAACTCTGTTCACCAATTCTGACAACAGTTTAGCCACTCCAACCTGGTCACTTTTAAACTCCATCAAGCAAAATCATTAAAATGCACAAATTCAAACCGACAGCCATGCGACGGGAACTGTAGAAGTGTTTTAGAAACATCTAGAAAACTTCACCTTTTGTCGTAGCATTCAGGAGTGTTTTGGGGATGTGACTTTGTACGGAACGCTAAAAGATTGGGGTTGTGTTTGGGGTCATTTTTGGCATAAATACACATTTTTTTCCTCTTAAGTCGCACCTCTGTCATGATGTCACCTTATAAACAAAGTGACTTCTGCAGTTCAAATTATTCCAGAATATGAGGTCAGGATTTAACTCTACGGTACGTATCTGTTTGTTGGACATTTGTTTAATATTATTACAGATCTATGAATCTTTACATATTTTTGCGTAGGAGCGCCATATTTTATCGTTTACGCCAAAAGCTCTGAATAAAAACCTTAAACCAATCAACATATGACTCTGGAATGATTGACAGTCTCACAGGTGTTTTGTACTCGATATTTGTACTGATCCTCTCAAAGCCCCGCCCCCTTCTGCCAGTTCACATGAATGTTTCAGTTTCGCATCATTTCACGTTTTTCTGCTTGAGAGATGCGCAAACGCAGAATCCCTGCCTCCTGTCGTGGTAAACTGAGAATGTCTTGTTTATAAATATGAAATAAAATGACCGTATGTTCCATATAGCTCACATTTAAACAAGTGTATCGTTAGCATTATTTATATTTATTCGGGATGTGACCGAAAACAAGGAAACATGTAGAAATTCATATTTGTGATGAAATCTCGCGCATGCACACACACACACACACACACACACACACACAAAACAAATAGAGTGGAAGGAGTTGAGGTTAAAAACACTGGAGCATTCTCTGGTTTCTGATTGGCTGCTGTTCTCTTCTGCTTTTCCTCATCCGAGTTTTCCACACGGTCATGGCTTTTTGTTTTTTGTTTGTTGTTTTTTCCCCTCATTCATCTCTCACTCCAGTCTTATTTTTACAGTTTTACTCTTAAGTTTGACATGTTTTTTTTTCTTTTATTATACCATTGTTTTTTTTATGTTCATACAATTTTTAATTTTTGTTATCCATTGACACGCCTTTCCCCTTTTATTTTGTTCCCAAACCCCATCCCCTTTCTCTCTCTCTCTCTCTCTCTCTCTCTCGCCTTGCTCTGTTTGTCTGTCTGTCTGTCTCTCTCTCTCTCCCCCCTCTGCTCTCGCTGCCCCCCCCCCCCCCCCCCCCCCCGGCTCATGCACACTCTGTTTTTGCTCTCTCTCCCTCTGTCTCTCTCTCTCTCCCCCCTCTGCTCTCGCTGCCCCCCCCCCCCGGCTCATGCACACTCTGTTTTTGCTCTCTCTCCCTCTGTCTCTCTCTTTCTCTCTCCCTGCTCTCGCTGTCTGTCTCTCTCTCGCCTTGCTCTCTCTGTCTCGCTGTTTGTCTGTCTCTCCCTGCTCTCACTGTCTGTCTCTCTCTCCCCTGCTTGTGTGCATGCTGTTTTTGCTCTTTCTCGCTCCCTGTCTGTCTCTCTCCCTGCTCTCACTGTCTGTGTGTCTCTTTCTCTCTCTCTCTCGCCTTGCTGTCTGTCTCGTTCTGTCTCTCTCTCTCTGTCCTTGCTCTGTTTTTCTCTCTCCCTCGCTTGTGTGTGCTGTTTTTGCTCTCTTTCTCTCTCCCTCTGTCTCTCTCTTTCTCTCCTCTGTTTTTGTGCTGTCTGTCTGTCTCTCTCGCTCTCTCTGCTCTCACTGTCTGTCTATCTGTCTCTCTCTCTCACCTTGCTCTCTCTGTCTCGCTATCTCTCTCACCTTGCTCTGTTTGTCTGTCTCTCTCCCCCCACTTGTGTGCGCTGTTTTTGCTCTTTCTCTCTCCCTCTGTCTGTGTCTCTCTCTCTCTCTGTTTTTGTGCTCTCTGTCTCTCTCTCTCTCTCTCTCTCTCTCTCTCTGTTTTTGTGCTCTCTGTCTGTCTGTCTGTCTCTCTCTCCCTCCGTGTGTGTGTTCGTGCTGTACCTCAGAGTCAGCTCTGTCTCCCGCTCCACATCCTGGAGGAGAAAGGTTTGGAGCAGGTTGCCGGGACGGTACGCGCCCTGCTCGAGCTGGCACCCCCGAAAAACATCACATCACCATCCACCAGCTCCGCCCTCTCCATGTAGGCTTGCCAGTCACTGGTGGGTGGGGCATGGGCGTGGCCACAGGTCACTGTTTGCCCTCTCCAGTACTTCATATGGGCTAAAGAGAGACTGAGACTGCAGCTGTCCATCCTCCGACACATCAGTTAACCCGTAGAGACTCAGCACTCGATCACTCGCTCCACCTCACACGGAGGAACGAGAGGAGGAGGTGAGCGATTGCAGTGCGGAAAAGAGGAGAGAAGATGCTGATGCTGATCATCCATCATGACTTACAAAACCAGCATTCACTCAATAGTTATAGAGATTCTTCTCTCATGTATGTTTTTCTTTCTCTGTCACATCATGTTTGCACCTATTATTATTATTATTATTATTATTATTATTATTATTACATCACAGCTGACTCTGGGATGTCGGATCTGAATAATCAGGATGTTTGTCCGAGTTGGACGTGTTGGATAAAAGATGGTGAAAGTGAATCACACTAGCTCACTCGTTGAGCGAAGCTAAAAGCCCGACCTCTTGTTTTCGAGAACGTACACGTTGCACAAAGATTTATCCGAAATGTACGTATGTAGCCACAGGGTGACGCTGTTTCCCAAAGACTATGAACACCCCGCTGTCCTTAATATCTCAAAAACTTTATCACAGTTTATAAATAAGTTTATTAAAATAAAGCAAGGCACTATTTGGGACATGGACTCTTAGTCGGGGGCTTGATTTTTAAAAAAAAAAAAACCTTAAATATCAAAACACGTTTTTTTTTTCTTTCTTTTTTTTGACACAGCCTTGTTTCGAGATCAGTTTTAAATCCAGCATTCACGTCATGTGGGAGAATTTGGAAAAACAGGAAAATTTTTCATGATATTCCGGTTGTAGTTTTTAATGTAACATTAACGAGCCTCAGTTCTTTAACGAGCTGAGATTGGAACTAAAATTAATATTTGGAAAAATTCATTTTTCCAGATTGTGATGCATTCACGATGTATTTAGTCATAAATTTCTGTCAAAGATTCCGGTTCATAATTGACTGTTTTGTTTTTTTTCCCTTCCATTTGATGTGAATGCTTTAAAATGTGAAATGTTCACGAAAGGGATTTGCAGGAGACACGATTGTTACTTTATTGCTCTTCTTTGTGTAACAGATTATGCATGAAAGAGTTACTGCATATAACGAGGGGAAAGGCGGAGATTAAAAAGGGGGCGGGGCTAGAATAGAGACGCACACATGCACACGGTGCCAAACGCCAAGGCTGTAGTCACCGCTGCATGGCTCGCTTATCCGTATCTGTGATCGGAAGCTGTATGTTTGTGTTTGTGGGTGATTTATTATTATTGTTATTATTATTATTATTATTTTTTTTTTTTACGGAAGCCCATTTCCCCAGGTGGAAAAGAAAAAAAATGCATTTGTAGTAGCGGTGGCCCATGTTGAAAATTTGACGTCTTAACTAAAAGTTTTTACTTTTGTCAAAATTCTAACTTCTTTTAAAATCCTGACTTGGGTCAAAATTCTTGTTTGTTTACCTCAAAGTTCTGACGTCTCTCAAACGTTTCACACCTTAAAATTCTTATTTACCTCAGAATTTTTCTCTCAAATCTCAAAATTCTGACTAAATCAAATTGTGACCCGTTTCAAATCTTTTGACTTTGTACATTTTTATCTCAAAATTCTTCCTAATTTCACATTTTTGATCTTAAAATTCTGATCTGTGATCACAGAGCTGTGCTAATAAGCCGTTTGTTTTAATCAAGTCTGTAACGAAAAACTGTTTAGCAGGAAAACTTAATGAGCTCACGGTGTGGTCGTTACGAAGATCGAAAAATTCAACACAATCATTATTTATTTTGGCGTAGCAAGTCAAACTGTGTAATATCATTCTACGTGAACTACGAGAGAATTTTGAGAAGCCGGTTTTTAGATTCAGTTAAAGTTCTGAGATTAGGAAGTCAGAATTCTGAGAAAGCAGAAATTTGAGATTTAGTCAAAATGTAGAGATTAAAATTTGGAATGTTTAAGTCGGAGTTTTGATATAATAACCAGGGATGATGAGAGAAGAACTCAGAATTTTCAGATTAAAAGTCAGAATGTTGTCAGATGTTGAGGTTAATAATCAGATTTCTGAGATGACGAGTCAGAATCTCAACAAACTGCTACAAAAAGATTTGATGCGATTTTTATTTCTTTTCTACTTTTACAGATTTTTTTTTTTTTTAATTTCTCGAAGGCTGTCGTCTTCACTGCTGAGTGAAAACTGAAACACTGACACGGCGTTGCACCTTGGCTGGGTATCTGGGGTGTTTGGTGCTTTGATAGAATGTTGACGGAGTAAAAGGACGCGGACGCTGATGGTGATTGCGGTTTGTTATGAGAGGGGGCGCTGTTGGAAGTGAATAACGCAGTGGTTCAGTCAGTGCACTAAAGCTCGCCCGGAATTCTTCATAAAGAAATATAAAATTAAAAACATTTTAAAAAATAAACATTTAAAAAAAAAAAAAAAAAGTTGAATATGCATATAAAAACTTTTTATTTTTTCATTTTTAACTTGCTTTTTTAGACCCTGGTGTTTTAAAGAGGGAAGTTAAAAATAAATATAATATAGATGTTTTTTGTATTATTGTTTTTTTTATTATGATTATTATTATTAGTTTTATTTTGACCTAGGGTTGTTCCCCAGCAGAAATGATGTCCCTTCTGCAGGGTTTCACCTGCGTGTCTGTACAGTAAATTAATACATTCCATACGTTTACAAGTATGTACCGCTGACCACACACACACACACACACACACACACACACTACATTCGATCAGACAGCATGGACTTTTTTTATTTTAAGTACAGCGTTTCTTACAACAATTGTCCCAAAGCTTTTACTGTAATGTTATAAAATTAGTAAAATATTAAAAGTATTTTCTGAACATTTGGATTTATTATAAAATGAATTAATAAAGTTCTCATTTCTGCTACATGTATGACTTTTTTTTTTTTTTTTTTTCCCCTTCATCACTTCTCTTTTTTGCCCTGCTTTTTGTCTTTGGGTTTATTCGCGTTGTTAAAGGGACCAAGACCTTTTCGAACCATGGTTCCTCTCCACCACGACTGAATCTGCAGGAAAAAAAAAATTAACACGTGTTAATCCTTAAAAACTCTGAACTTGTGTCACCTCCAGAATTATTAGCACCCTTTACGAAAATGAGCCAAAAGGAATTAGCACATGCAGTGAGGGATATTTTGAGGTTAAAATGCTGGGCAATATGACCTAAAAATATCAATATTTTCTAATGTTTTAATTTTATTTTCAAACAAAGGTGCATTATATTAACATTTAGATTCCTTTCCATACAGAAAGAGCCTGAAAACTTTACAGCGACAATCCTTTTTTTTTTTTTTTTTTTTTTTTAAAGACGTACAGCAAACTAAAGCTCACCTTTATAGCTGTGTTCGTCTGCAGCTGTTCTTTCTCCAGCTGTTTGCGCAGCTTCTCCTTCTCCGTTCTGTCCTCGATAATCACCTGCTCGGTGTCTTTGTACTGAGGAAAGAAAAAGAAAACAGAAATAGGCTAAAGACTGAGCTCATCCTGAACAGGTAGCAGGTTTAAAAAACAAAATGCTCACTTTCTGAGCCAGCTCCTCTAACTGCACCAGATTGTTGGACTTGTTGGTCTTCAGAGTCTTCAGCTCCAGCTGTTTGTCCTCCGTGTCTTTATCGTAGCGCTGCATCCAGGACTCCAACTGCTCCTCCAGCCTCTAGGGGGTGGGCCGTGAACACAGTGCATATGTACACATTCATGAGTGACAGATTTGAGGGAAGCAAATCCCATAATTCTGTCAAACTAATTCGTAAAAATCCATTTTGTAAAGTTTAGCCTGAGGTTTAATGATGCGTTCGCGTTGCACCATGTCTTTATTGAAAAATCTTTTTAAAGCGGCAGTATGCTATCTCTGCTGCCTGCAAGATGGATTATGATTGCAGTGAAAACCTGAACTCTTCATAATGACCAGTTAATATTAGGCCCTGTTTACATTATTTTGAATCAGTGGGTCGTCAGATTAACGTTTTTAAAACAATTCGCGTACACACACAAATAGCAGGAAGTGAAGTCCGCGCCGTTTTTCAGCAGTCGCGTCACATGACCAACGTGGCATGACCAACACCAGCGAATCAGGAAGGTGGATGTCACCGTGACGTTGTCCAATGACGACGTCAGCTAGAGCTCAGCACTGCGTATCCTCGTTCCTCAATGTTTACACAGCGCCGGATCAGATACGTACTGGGTTGAATACGTGGGCCCTGGCGGATTCAAATTGTTCCGCCTGTGGAGTCGTTTCCCGGCGTTTTAATGTGCACGGACCGTGCAACCGCAACGAAAACAATACGGATATGGTCTAATGTAAACACCACCTTAGATCATAGATACGATTCTGCGTCTCCTGGTGACTCGATGCCACGTGTTTCCTTTTCAGTTTGAAGTAAAACTGGTGGAACGAATTTCTGGCCCAGAAAAATCGAACCAGAATCTGGAAAAGGGTTACAGCACTATACTATACTGTTGTGAAAGTTTTTCTTCAGAGGTTTCCAGAAAATGCTGTGATCATGACAAGTTTAGAAACAAATTTGATGAGCTGCGGTTACAGAAAATTTAATCAACACCTTCTGACCAATCAGAATCCAGAATGACACGCCTATAATGTAGATTCTTTGTGCACTTACCATCTGATTCTTTTTAAGAAGAACCTCCATCTCTTGGTGAGACTTTTCCTCGTTTATCAGCTTCTTCTTGAGCAACTGCTGGGGCACAAAATGATCAGCAGGATTCAGGAGGAATTCAGTTACAAAACACATGACATCACACACACACACACACACACACACACCTCGATCTCGGTCTCCAGCTGCTTCTCGTTGTGGTTGTTCAGTTTCTGTCCCTCACAGACGAGCAGCTCAGCGCTTTCGTTCTCGTACTTCTCCTGCAGGCTTTCCTTCATTTTCCACTCCTGCACCTGATCTTCGAGGTGCGCCACCATTTTGTCACGCTCCTACACCGTCAATGACATCATGAAGTAGCTCACAGTCATGACATGTTTCGCACATCGGTCATTCTGTTACTCGTTTAAAGGACCGGTTTGCGATTTTCAAAGATCTAAAGTGGAAAAGGGGTGGGGCTAATAAAGGACTTGTTCTTAATACACCGACCGGCCACTTTAGCAGGAACTTGTTGTTGATTCTAAGATCCCTGTTCTTGGCTGCAGGAGTGGAACCCAGTGTGGTGTTCTGCTGTTGCTGAGATGCTTTTCTGCTCACCACGGTTGTAAAGAGTGATCGATTATACGAGTTACTATATCCTTCCTGGCAAAAACGCTCAAACCAATCTGTCCGTTTTCCAGCCAGGAGGTGGATGGATGTTCCTAATAAATTGGTCGGTGAGTGTATGTTGCGTAAGAAGTCCAAGGTGAAAATGACGTAAGCTGGATTTACTAATCAGGATCGTTTCAAACGGGCTAATTCGGTTTAGCCGGAGTGAGTTAGGGCCTCTGCATGCTCTTGTGACAAGGCTTTCGCAGATAGCTTTTCGCAGACAGTTGTAATTTATCGTTGAGCGGGGAGTAATAGGCGTGCGCGATGTTATTCACCGCCACAACGCAAGGGGGCGCAAAGTTGCGAAATCGCTAGGAGTAGTTGGTGGGTGCGGTTAGTGGAGTGTTTATCCTCCGGTTACTTATAATGACTAGAACTGGAGTCGTATAGATGTACATACTTCCTCACTTCCTCGATCAACCGCTCTTCGTGCTGCTCCATCTTCGCTCGTGTTTTTAAAAATGGCAGTCGTGAAAACAAAACAAACCGGGAAAGTAGGGAAGCGGAAGTGCGTGTACAGCGGATGTAGAGTGGACCAATCAGAGCCCTCTTGTCTGCGACGCTGTCTGCGAGGCTTCTGCGGTGGTCACAATTTTTGGGAGGTGCGCGCAGAGGGTCTGCGAAGGGTGGGGGGGGCTACACAGACGCCATCTGCGACGCCATCTGCGAGGACTGCGTTGTCAGCATAAATTGGCCTTTATGTGGGATCTGTGTGGTTCCATTAACGCAAATGGAACAGACGTTTATTATTTTTTTTTTCAATCTTTGTGCTGGATACGAACAAATTTATTCATACATCCTTAGCGGGAGCATTACACAAGAAAGTGTTTATGAAATTCCAGCTAGTTTGGAAGTATTTTTTTCAAGAAAGAAAGGGGACGGGAAATTTAAAAAAAAAAATGAAAATAAATAACAGCGCCTTATACAAGGAAGGTGTCTATGGTTGCTGAACTAAAACCCTCAGTGTCTGAGTTACTGTTCCCACCTTGAAGTTGATTATTTTCCAAAACCAGCATGTCTTGAAGTGTTTTGTTCCTCTTATACCAAAGCAAGTTACCGATGATTGATTGCAATTTTTATTTATCAGAGAACGACTTCATAGCTTGTATCTGCTCATCTTTACATTTACCTTTCTCTAAGACAAAGTATAAACAACTCCTCAGAAACTTTACTGCTGACGCTGGA
The DNA here is from genome assembly GCF_027579695.1 of Neoarius graeffei. Lineage (NCBI taxonomy): Eukaryota > Metazoa > Chordata > Actinopteri > Siluriformes > Ariidae > Neoarius > Neoarius graeffei. The sequence continues at coordinate 3,276,534 of NC_083574.1, forward strand.
GACTCCTTCCATAAATGTTAAAGGTTCTGAGTGCAGAGTTGAATTCTGGGTAAAATGTTCTATTTCTGTTGCTGTTGGAGTTTCGAGATGTTTCGCTGCTCCTCACACACACCGTGTATCCTGTGTGTAAATGTTTCGCCGAGATAAAAAGCGTCCCGCGTTTTATGATTCCGGACATCGTCAAAGCAAGCGAGCAACAATATCATGTGACCACCGTGGGGCGTGTCCGTTTGACCAAAACAAGTTGGCGTGGGCAAGCATGGCGGACTCGGCTCTCTCTCCAGCAGAAAAGAAAAGGAAATCCTGCCTAGTGAGCGTTACTGCAAGATAGAGCGAGGTTAGATGGCGTGTCATTTGTCTGGACAGATAACTAAATCATTCTAGCTAGCGCTTAGCTATCTTAGCCTTAGAGTGCATCGGCTCGACTCCATGGTAGTGAATATGGAGTTACACACCTAATGTTTTAATCTTACAGAGAAAGAAACGAGAACACAAAAGCAGGAACAGAGAAAAGATATAAATATCCGTCTTTTGTTTCACAGATCTATTCACAAACATCAACCACAAATTACATTCCTGCGACTCAAAACTCTCCGAGGTCGATGCAGAGTCATGATGCTTTCCTGGTGGCGTCGCCATCTTGGTGTGACGCAGTTCCATAGTTATGCTAATTAGTTAAAGCTCCTCCCTCACGTCCGGCTGTTTCCCGTTTCCGTCGGGCCGTACTGTTTACCTCAAGAGGGAGGAAAACGGTCCCAAAACGGAGAAAAGCGACCCTCAGAATGATCGTCAAAATGATCACATCTCGTCCATGTATTGTTCTTGCGGGACAGAAGGAAAAGCACGCACGATAAAAATAATAAATTGCAGATGACTCTGCACTCAGTACCTTTTAAATAAATAAATAAACATCTCCTTCCAGCAAACTTCACCATATTAACGATTACACACCGGAGACTCCGTCGATCCTTCTATAGATGTTGAATGAAAACTTTCGATAAGGCGTCTACCGTGTGAACGTACTGTTACTATGGAAACGATGACGCATCAGAACTGGTGCATTAATATATACCTGAATCTGGAGATTCGTTTCTTTGGCGATGTCGAGTAACTGTTTCTGCAGGGTTTTGATCCTGAGACGATCCTCTTTATCCCTACAGCGCACAAGTTCAGTGTTTAGCTGAATACTGACCTGAATCGTGTGGTGTTCAATCACAGCAGTCAGTCACCTCCAGCAAAGCAGAAGGATTTAGGTTTACTGTTCACGTTCCGACCTGCTGATTATATCGTTCAGCTGGGCTTTGATCCGCTTCTCTTCGTCCACAGTGCGTATCAGGCTGGAGAACGTTCCTTCCTCCGTCAGCTCCGTCAGCAGGTCGCTGATCAGCCGAGCCGCAAACCTTCTGCGTGGGGAGCAGGTGTGATTGGTCACAATGTGTACCTGTTGTCTCATCAGGGTGCATCAGCTGTTCACTTTTAATCCGTATAATGCTAAGATTAGATTAGACCGTGCCTTCCGTAATTATTGGTACCCCTTATAGACATTGGGGGGAGGGGATCCACCTTTTGGTGAAGTCGCTTCATGTGGTTTTGTTGAAAATAATCATTTTTCCTCTGAATAAATTTTTCAATTAAAGTTTGTATTTTTCTCATCTTTTGGCTGTATATTTCCATGTTTGTCAGTGAAAGCATTTTTTATGGTCAATCCAATCCAACATGGTGTGTGTGTGTGTGTGTGTGTCCGTGTCCTCACCGGTCACTCTGTACTTTGCTCGTGTAATCTGAGGAGATCGTTCTGTCCATCAGACTGTGCTCCAGTTCCCTCTGCATCCTGTGTTGCTCCTGTACGGCCTCAGACCTGCCATCACCCTCAGCCTGGCCCCCGAGAGCCACCTGCAGGAGAACATGATCAATTCAGATGATAAGAAACCATCTAGAACAATCTACAACATTTATGGAAGGAGTCTCCAGTTCCAGCTCTTTGTAACAGCTGTTCGTCTTAAATGGCTTTGAGACGAACGGAATGATGGTGAGTGACGGAGCTGCTTGAACACAAGTCACTGATTCATTTTAACTTTAAACAGATTATTTTTTCACATCATGATCAGCATTTTAAAATAAAGACGCTTAATCTCTGAACTGATGCGGAAGAAAACACTGAGGTGACGGAGAACTGAAAACAGGTGGATGTTCACGGAGCTGGAAAACAACGTGGCCATAAAACATGATCAGCGCAGTAATGAGAGACAGAGAACACATGAATACATTAATCAACACTCTGGGATGTCAATTTAACACACACACACATATATATGTAGGGCTGGGCGATATGACAAAAACATCATATGTATCACAATATATCCGATAAGTTTCCTCACAAGTTGCCAGTCGTGTTGGAAATAAATTTAAATAAGCTGCTTGTTTATTTAATATCTATAAAATCATGACTTTTTTCTTTTAAAAAAGTATAAATTAAAAAAAATTAAAGCCTGTCAAACTCCAACAGTGTATAATTTTAAATATTAAACACAACATTCAACATCAAATTGGCTGCTTCCAAACAGTGCATAATTAAATTTATTTCAAAAAATAATATCCACAATCCCTCAGTAAAGTGTATCATGACATCATTTTATCACAATATTGATATGTGATCGTATCGCCCGACCCTTTACACGACTAACTATATCAGTATTTTCAGTATTAAACATTTATAAATATGTAGTTATTTATTTTCATGGCTTGTCCTGCATCTTCATCCTGTGACCCGTTTCTGCACAGTCCGGGTCACACTGTACAGTTTGGACTGAAAAATACCCAAACACATCTATTTATATACCGCCTTTTGTTTTTAATTTTAACAGTTCAAGCACCAAACTCAAGCAATAAACTCGGTTCTGGTTCTGATTCTGAACTATGACAGTGTTTAGAGCCATGTTGAGCTTCCGCTGGACCCTGGGGCTCCTGAGTGTGGAGTGCAGAGTAAATGAGAGAGAGAGAGTGTGTGTGTGTGAGAGAGAGAGTTCTAGACAGGAAGCAGAGTGAGAGAGTGAGTGAGTGAGAGTGAGAGAGTTCTCGACAGGAAGGAGAGTGAGAGAGAGAGAGAGAGAGAGAGAGAGAGTTCTCGACAGGAAGGAGAGGGAGAGTGAGAGAGAGAGTTCTCGACAGGAAGGAGAGTGAGAGAGGGAGAGTGAGAGAGAGAGTTCTCGACAGGAAGCAGAGTGAGAGAGTGAGTGTGTGTGAGAGAGGGAGAGTGAGAGAGAGAGAGAGAGAGTTCTCGACAGGAAGGAGAGGGAGAGTGAGAGAGGGAGAGTGAGAGAGAGAGTTCTCGACAGGAAGCAGAGTGAGAGAGTGAGTGTGTGTGAGAGAGGGAGAGTGAGAGAGAGAGTGTTCTCGACAGGAAGCAGGTAGTGAATGAGCGCGTGTCCTCACTGTGAGAGCGGCGGTGGGTGTGTCCCTGTGAGCCCCGCCCTTGATGAGCCCCAGCACGGCGAGCTGATCCGCGCAGTCCCGGAGCACCGCGCAGAGCCGCAGCACATCCACCGCACACAGCATCACTGCGCCTCTTCACCCGCAGCCCCCACTACACTACACTATACACTACAGTACACTATACACTACAGTACACTATACACTACACTACTATACACTCACTATACTATACACTACTATACTATACACTACTATACTATACACTACTATACTATACACTACTATACACTCACTCCACTATACACTACACCACTATACACTCACTACACTATACACTACACCACTATACACTCCACTATACTGTACACTACACCACACTATACACCACCATACACTCCACTACATACTCCACTACACTATACACTACACCGCACACAGCATCACTGCGCCTCTTCCCCCGCAGCCCCGAATACACCGCACTACACACAACTGCTTCCGGAAAGCGCAAGGCGTCCCTCCGTCTCCATGGTAGCACGTTTTTACGTCGCGCGACAGAAGGCGGAAGTGTAAAATGAATAAGAGCGGTGCGGAGAGACTTTTTATTTTTGGATTATTTGCAGCAAATATCTCATCTCATTATCTCTAGCCGCTTTATCCTTCTACAGGGTCACAGGCGAGCTGGATCCTATCCCAGCTGACTACGGGCGAAAGGCGGGGTTCACCCTGGACAAGTCGCCAGGTCATCACAGGGCCGACACATAGACACAGACAACCATTCACACTCACATTCACACCTACGCTCAATTTAGAGTCACCAGTTAACCTAACCTGCATGTCTTTGGACTGTGGGGGAAACCGGAGCACCCGGAGGAAACCCACGCGGACACGGGGAGAACATGCAAACTCCGCACAGAAAGGCCCTCGCCGGCCACGGGGCTCGAACCCGGACCTTCTTGCTGTGAGGCGACAGCGCTAACCACTACACCACCGTGCCGCCCTGCAGCAAATATTACATTCATAAACCAAAATAAAACTTATAGAAATAAATCATTATTAATTCATATATTAATAAAACAGCAAAATAGACAAATTAATATTAAATAGATGAGAATAATTTAACGGTGTTATTTTATTATTTATTGTATTTATTATCTTTAACATGTCGAACAATGTTATTTAATTTAGTTTTTCATTTCTAAAGCACTCTGACTTTGGAACTGAAATAAACAAAAGAAAAACAATGCTATGCAAATCAACTCCTCCTCCTTCTTCACCTCATCCTCCTCCTTTTCTTCTTCACCTGCTCCTCCCTCACCTCCTTTTCTTCACCTCCTCCTCCTTCACCTCCTTTTCTTCTTTGCCTCCTCCTCCTTTTCTTCTTCACCTCCTCCTTCACCTCCTTTTCCTCTCCTCTTCCTCCTCCTTCACCTCCTTTTCTTCTCCTTTTCTTCTTCTTCACCACCTCCTCCTCCTTTTCTTCTTCACCTCCTCCTGCTCCTCCTCCTTCACCTCCTTTTCTTCTTTACCTCCTCCTTCACCACCTCCTCCTTTTCTTCACCTCCTCCTGCTCCTCCTCCTTCACCTCCTCCTTCACCACCTCCTCCTCCTTCTTCACCTCCCTCTCCTCCTCCTCCCTCTTCTCCACCTCCTTCTTCTCCACCTCCTCTTCTTCTCCTCCTCCTCCCCCTGCTTATTCCTCTTCTTTTTCTCCTCCTCCCCCTCCCCCCTTTTTCTTCTTATTGCATTTTGTTTGTATTTATTAATTAATACAAAGAAAATGCATTCTTTTTAAATAAATGTTCAGTAGTTCCATGTCACTGCTGTTCTGTATGGATTATTACGGAGTTAGTATGGATGTGCAAACTGTAAGCAGAGTGACTTTATATTCAAAATTCTCAATATCATTTCACGACAGAATTAAAGAATGAAGATGTTGTAAAGAAAAATAATCCAAACATTGTTGTTATTTACAGGGTGAAATAGCATCAAGGCTTTGTTTATACTGACATCTCTCTCTCTCTCTCTCTGCAGTGAGGTGGCCGCTCTGAAGGTTTCAGCCATCAAAGTTTCTTGGGAGGAATTACAGTAGTGGTTTCCCGTTGCCTTCTACTGCCTTCTTATTATAGAGGTTTTCTCCTCTCATTCACACACTCTCTCTCTCTCTCTCTCACACACACACACACACACACACACACACACACACACATTATACTGACAGCTACAACTGATCATTTCTCAACCTAAATAAGAAGGAATGAGAATCTTCAACAGTTAAATAGCTCTTCACTTTCCTTCATCTACACACTCTGTCTTCTTTGAGATTTGTCTGTATTCAGGGGTTTCCTGCAGCTAAAAAAGAACAAACAAACAAAGAAAAACAAACCATTGTTGTTATTGTAATTTACTACCAAATCGAGTGAAATTAGTTGTTTTATTTGTTGAGATTAAAAAGTTATGAGAAGTTTCACAGATAAAATATTACACAGATTGTTCAGACTGTTGTTGTTGTTTTAAATAAATCTAGCAGGAGACCTGAGCAGGGGAAACACTGAAGTGTGCAGGAATCCTGAGCAGGGGAAACACTGAAGTGTGCAGGAGTCCTGAGCAGGGGAAACACTGAAGTGTGCAGGAGACCTGAGCAGGGGAAACACTGAAGTGTGCAGGAGTCCTGAGCAGGGGAAACACTGAAGTGTGCAGGAGACCTGAGCAGGGGAAACACTGAAGTGTGCAGGAGACCTGAGCAGGGGAAACACTGAAGTGTGCAGGAGACCTGAGCAGGGGAAACACTGAAGTGTGCAGGAGACCTGAGCAGGGGAAACACTGAAGTGTGCAGGAGTCCTGAGCAGGGGAAACACTGAAGTGTGCAGGAGACCTGAGCAGGGGAAACACTGAAGTGTGCAGGAATCCTGAGCAGGGGAAACACTGAAGTGTGCAGGAGTCCTGAGCAGGGGAAACACTGAAGTGTGCAGGAGTCCTGAGCAGGGGAAACACTGAAGTGTGCAGGAGTCCTGAGCAGGGGAAACACTGAAGTGTGCAGGAGTCCTGAGCAGGGGAAACACTGAAGTGTGCAGGAGTCCTGAGCAGGGGAAACACTGAAGTGTGCAGGAGACCTGAGCAGGGGAAACACTGAAGTGTGCAGGAGTCCTGAGCAGGGGAAACACTGAAGTGTGCAGGAGACCTGAGCAGGGGAAACACTGAAGTGTGCAGGAGACCTGAGCAGGGGAAACACTGAAGTGTGCAGGAGACCTGAGCAGGGGAAACACTGAAGTGTGCAGGAGACCTGAGCAGGGGAAACACTGAAGTGTGCAGGAGTCCTGAGCAGGGGAAACACTGAAGTGTGCAGGAGACCTGAGCAGGGGAAACACTGAAGTGTGCAGGAGTCCTGAGCAGGGGAAACACTGAAGTGTGCAGGAGTCCTGAGCAGGGGAAACACTGAAGTGTGCAGGAGTCCTGAGCAGGGGAAACACTGAAGTGTGCAGGAGATGATGTTCTCCAGGACAGAAGCCTGCGATGAAAAGGAAACTTTCGAATGAAGCTGTAATTCCGTTTTCTGACAGCAGAGGGCAGTGAAGCAAATGAAGTCCCGGAACAGACAGACTGTATTAATCGAGCTCAGAGTGCTGGAGTGAAACTTGACTCAGTGTCTCACCTCACTAATGATTCAGAAGAACAGGTGGACTTGCTGTGATGTACAAGGCATTAAATAAAGTGAGATATGGCCCTCTCTTCTTCACAGATTTCTTTTTTTCCCTTTGCATTTTTCAGATGCTGGAAAAGTTCAACAATCGGACAGATGCGTAAAAATGGACATTTTTAAATAAAAAACATGTATATAATATCAACTGATAGTTTGATGTTAATATTAGTAGCAAATAATATTGCTTTGTAATTCTTTATTAAAATGAAACCCTTCAAGAAAAAAGGAGATAAAATTATCTTGAAGTTGATGTGTTGGAAGCAGGAGAAATGGGCGAGCGTAAGGATCTGAGTGACTTTGACAAGAACCAAACTGTGATGGCTCGATGGCTGGGTCTGAGTTGCTGCTCCTCCTCCTTCTGACTCCACTGAGAGCATCGCTGCTCTGTGGAAGATGTCGATGTTGTTCTGAGGAAATGCCCGCCTCATGACCCCTGACTGCTGATGGATTTCTACCCAGGGATTCTGGATCCCCTTCTTGGACCCTGTTGACACATTTCAGGAGCCACGCCTTAAAGGGGAGGTTCCGTCACATGAGTTTATTGCACATGCCTTTGTTTTGGTCATGTCTCCAGCCCCTGTCCTGCCATTGGTATGTTTCCTGGTTGTATCCTGATGTTATTAGTTTGTTCATTTTTACCCTCCTGTTGTTTTTTTGTTTTGTTTTTGTCTAATTGCAAAGTCTTATCATGCTTTTGCCTCATTAGGTCCAAGCCTCTTTTTGTGTGGTTTTCTAGTTTATATCATTTAGATATAAACGTGTTTGATTACTGTGTTTGATTACATTGTTTTATCACCAGTTGAATCTCTGTGAATGATTTCTCTGTTTGAAAGCTGTGTTTGATGACTCTTTTTTTGACTGCTCTGATTTTGATTACTCCGTGTACGATTATTCAGTGTTTGATTACTCTGTGTGTTTTTGATTACTGTGTTTGTTTACTCTGTGTTTGATAGATCTGTGTGTGACTGACTGATTACTCAGTGTTCGATTACTCTGGTTGTGTGTTTTATTTCTCTGTGTTTGATTACTTTGTTTAATTACTGTGTGATTACCCTGTGTGTTTGATTACTAAGTGTTTGATTCCCCTGTATGTTTAATTACTGTGTGATTACCCTGTGTGTTTGATTCCTCTGTGTGTTTAATTACTGTGTGATTACCCTGTGTGTTTGATTACTAAGTGGTTGATTCCCCTGTATGTTTAATTACTGTGATTACCGGTGTGTTTGATTACTAAGTGTTTGATTACTGTGTGATTACCCTGTGTTTGATTCCCCTGTATGTTTAATTACTATGATTACCCGTGTGTTTGATTACTAAGTGTTTGATTCCTCTGTGTGTTTACTTTGTGATTACCCTGTGTGTTTGATTCCTCTGTGTGTTTAATTACTGTGTGATTACTGTGTTTGATTACTAAGTGGTTGATTCCCCTGTATGTTTAATTACTGTGATTACCCGTGTGTTTGATTACTAAGTGTTTGATTACTGTGATTACCCTGTGTTTGATTCCGCTGTGTTTAATTACTGTGATTACCCTGTGTGTTTGGCTACTAAGTGTTTGATTCATCTGTGTGTGTTTGATTACTGTGTGATTACCCATGTGTTTGATTCATCTGTGTTTAATTACTGTGTGATTACCCTGTGTGTTTGATTACTAAGTGTTTGATTCCTCTGTGTGTGTTTAATTACTGTGTGATTTCTGTGTGTTTGATTACTAAATGCTTGATTACCCCGTGTTTGATTACTAAGTGGTTGATTCCTCTGTGTGTGTTTAATTAATCGGTTAGATGACTCTGTGTGTGATTGATCAACCGTTGCGTGTTCGATAACTGTGTGATTAGTGTGTGATTACTCTGTTTGATTACTAACTGCTTGATTACTCTGTGTTCGATTGATCGAACGGTCCGTGTTCGAGTACTCTGTGTGTGATTGTTCAGGTCTGGGCTGTGTGACATAAACTCCAAAACATTTGTGTCGCGCAGCTGAGAGTCGGTGAGATCAGCGCGGAGGGAAGGAAGCGGAGATGAAGCGGAGCTCGTTCCCCGGTTAGAGTCGGGGCTCCGCTGCCCTGCCTCGCCTCGCCTCGCCTCGCGGTGTTCCCGGTGTGTGTGTGTGTGTGTGTGTTGGAGTTTGCTATGACGGGAACCGCCGCCGCTGTTATTTTCAGGCGCGCGTGCGCTCCCTTCTCCAGTTGTCCAGGACAAGATGGCAGCAGCGCGCACAGGCGCTGAGAGTTCTAATATCAGGGTGTAAAATGTCCGGAGAAACAGTGGAGCTGCTGAACTGTTACTCTGCGTGAAGGTAAGCGGTTTGGCTTTGGGCTTCGTGCGTGTGCGAGCTGACGAGCTCAACTCAACTCCGAGCTCGACACCAGCCGAGGATGGCGCTGCTTAGCATTTTCATTCCATACCTCTTTTATTACAAGCCACGCCTACTGTGCTATTATTAGCCAGTAAAATCCCGTGTCCTGCTCTAGGATTGGTTCCTTCACGTTTTGATCGACAGCTCGCCTGTGTCCTGAAGGACTTGGCCAATCGTAGAGAAGGAGGCGGGGTTTGTCGGGAAACGGTTTGGAAATGAACGAACAGTCGACATCCAGCAGCTCGGTGTTCACTGCGGGCGAGCTAACCATAATTACACGCTTTCTGATTCACCTGCGCATAAACTTTTATATAGCCGTTTCGAAAACAGCGTAAAACAGATCAGCATGTGCAGTTTATTTGTTAAGAGGAGTTGGAATGATATTTCCGGAGAGCTGAGTATCGGGAGCTAGCTTAGCATCGAACTTCACTCCGAGCTAAAAAAAAGTTCGCAACAGAGCAATCAAATGCAGTTCTAATACAATACAAACTTTAGGGCAAACATCTCGGGTTATTACGGTAACACAGTACTTTATGCAGAAAAATAATCCGTAACATCAGCACAATAATAAACCTGGCTGGACGAGTCGTTTAGTTTAAGGGCTTCTCAGGTCGTGAAGTTGTTATAACCTGTAATAAGACGTGTATGAGCTGTTATGGGTTTAATATCGTCCTCATGAGCTGCTCTGGTGAAGTTAAAGAAGAAATAAATCGCATCGAGTTTTGCCTTCCTCAGGCTATCAGCGCTATTTATAACCGACACGGTTACATCCCGAATACCGTCATATCAGACACCAAGTGCACTAGGTAGTGCGCACGAGCCCTGGTTATGTACAGCATGTAGGGCGCTTGTGTAGGGAGGCTGTGTGTATTCAGTGTTGTGCAAGTAACAGTATATTCAATTCGGTTATGCATAGTGAAACGATCAGGCTGGGTTGCCAGATCTGTGATTTTAAAGTAATTTAAGAGAATATAAAAGTGGGTGCGTTTTATTTTGTATGAGTTGTGATCTATAGACAAGGTTTTTTTTTTTTTTTTCTTTTTAAATGTGCAGAATAGTTACATTTAGCCTGCTGGTGTTTTGTTTGTTATAAATAAATAAATAAAATGGTTATTAGTGGATATTTTACAATAGGATATTTTTTATAGTTATAATACACAGGGCCAAATTACTCAATTCTGATTGGTCAATCAAGGAGGACTTTTTTCCTTAACATGGCCGTATTTCTGAAATGCTCCCGGCTAGTTCGTTGCTCGGTTAAATTTATAACGATGAATGGTATTTGCAATTCCTTTCAGATCAAGCACAGAGTTTTCTTGCGTTTAGCAATCAGCTTTTGTAAAGAAGTTCCAATAAAATTTTGTAAACCACTTTCAAAATCCTCATGTCGTGTCGAGTCGACGTGTCCCGATGAAAGACGCTTTAGAAACTGATTCAAACGTGCGAGATTGGTTCAGAAAACGCGAATGACAAATGTTGTGAATTTGGCCCTATATATTATAAACGAGTAATCGTATGGTTCTTCGTAAAATTTTTAAGGATCAATTTCACTCGTGATTTCAAAGTTTTGAAACTGCCCTTGTTGCTTCGCGACTCGGGCAATTTTCAAAACTTCGAAATCACTCGTGAAATTAATCCTTAATTTTATTCGGCCCCAGATGATTACCTATACTAATCAGAGATCATTTTACCATAGGACATTACCATAAGATATTTTATATCTGTCATATTTTATATTTATTTTCATCTTGTAATATGTATTTGATCATTAATATGTAAATTTGTGTAATAGAGGTTGTTGTTGTTATTATTATCCTTGTTAAGTCTGATGTCATGAACTATACTCAGCAAAAATAAAAACTTGACACTCATTATTTTTCAAATAGTGTTTAGAAACTTTTCTTGAAAGAGTTCTTGTTGTGATTATGGTTAAATGCATCGTCAAGGGCATTACGTCACACATTCATTCTACTGGTCGGGCCTACGTAGCACATGCGAGAGCACTGCACGCTAAAATCACGTTTCCACGTGACACAAGTGACGTGACCTATTGATACACGTGCAATTGATCTTACGGTAGCAGAGTAGAGTGTCATCTCAGAAAAACAAGGTTTTATGGTTAATTATTCGTTAATTTGCAATGCCACGAGTGTCAAACATTCAGCGTGAACGTGCCATTGGCATGCTGAATACGGGAACATCCGTCACTGACGTTGCGAGGGTTATGGGATGCAGTCGACAGACCATCCATAATCTCCAGACACGTCTCCATCAAACCGGCACCACAGCCGACCGCCCCCGTCCTGGTCGACCACGTGTGACGTCACACGCAGAAGACCGACAGATTGTCTTGCGTCATTTGCGTAATCGGTTTGTCACTGCCACATCCACTGGGAATGAATTGTTTGGAGGTCGAGTGACTGCCCAAACCATTCGAAATCGCCTACGCTCTGCTCTGCATTAAGTTGTGACTCGCAGTTTTTGATCATGGACATTGTCGTCGCATTTCCGGTGGAACCGATTCCATGACAAACATGATCTGTACGCTATAGCATCTTTAATGACAAGATAATTGAATACAATCGTTATTTCAAACCTATTTTCCAAAATGTTCAAATTATTGACTTTGAAACGAGTGTAAAGTTTTTATTTTTGTTGAGTTTATTTCCAGGTTAAGCCCCCCCTTCACTGCTGCCAGTGTAGAGACTTTGGTACTAAATTTAACAAATTCTTTTCTTTACTCCCCTTTAGTGACTTTAATTAAAGGGGGAAAAAAAGGCCTAGTGACTCATCTAGCTACTTTTTCAGCACCCGTTAATATTAGTGAGTGCCTTGAACGCTATCCGGCTCTCCAGCTCACGTCGCGTCTGCTGTTATGGGTTTAGGAAGCAGATTTGTTCGACTCCCAGTGCCTGACTTAAACTTGCAACCAGTCATTGATCACCATGATCCCGCCCCCTGACTAATCACTGACTACCACTGTTTGTCCCACCCACTCACCTCTTTGTTTTTAAACTTTTTCTTTTTGGAGATATTACATTTTATGAGTACTAAAATTTTCCTTCTTGGCAGTGAAATACAATCGTTATGTTTGGTGAGCTGGTATCAGCCACCAAACCCTGTTATCTAGATGTAACGTCCATCCGTCCGTTATCCATAACCGCTTATCCTGTACAGAGTCCCAGGCAAGCTGGATCCTATCCCAGCTGACTACGGGCGAAAGGCGGGGTTCACCCTGGACAAGTCGCCAGGTCATCACAGGGATGACACATAGACACAGACAACCATTCACACTCACATTCACACCTACGCTCAATTTAGAGTCACCAGTTAACCTCACCTGCATGTCTTTGGACTGTGGGGGAAACCGGAGCACCCGGAGGAAACCCACGCGGACACGGGGAGAACATGCAAACTCCACACAGAAAGGCCCTCGCCGGCCACGGGGCTCGAACCCAGGACCTTCTTGCTGTGAGGCGACAGCGCTAACCACTACACCACCATGACATGTAATCTGAAAAGTTGTTATTCATAATACTATTTTTATTTATATACCTCAGCATTGAATGAGTTTTTAAATAAAACTGATCATTAAAAGATTAATAAATAGCTTGTTAAAAACTCAGACTAAATAGAAATATGAAAATACAGAAGGGGGAATGGGAAGGCTGGGGAGAAAACACATGAACCCACCCATAAATGGCCCATTTTATCTTGTTTTAAATGAAAAATATATAATGTGTTGATGTTTGATATTTAAACCCGGATTAATTTGCTTAAACATCGTTATCTCACTGATTTTTTAAAATCATTAAACACGTAATCATGTTATCGGTGTGTTCAGCATTTCTGTGTCGTCAAGCGATGCAGATGCGCACCAATCCCTCTTGCACTAGATTGTATGGGAACATAATATAATATTTCAGATAAATTCCACTTCTGCAGAAGAATTAGTGTTGATTTGATAACGGTTCATATGAGACATTTAATATTCATTAATGAAATATAAATTGATTAGGATGGCAGTGTTATGTAAAGGGGTTTCGTTCACTTGATCTGGCAACCCAGTGGTAACAGTAAATCATGAAAAGGTTTAACTTGTGGATTTCTTGCTGACGGGAAGGTTGTGTTTGTCGCTTGTGTATACACACACACACACACACACACACACACACACACACACGCATGCAGTTGTGAAGAATGAGTTCATTCACTGACAGGAAGTTCAGCCCAAGTCATGCGATAGTCTCGCTTTCTTTCTTAGCAGAACAAAATGCACACATGACACGTTACTCTCTCACCTCATTAACGTTGTTCCTAATTAATTAATAATCACAGGACATGAGCAGTTAGAGAAATCCTCAACCAGCCTGTCTGACACGAACGGTCATCAAGTCAAAAACTCAGTCACTGTGATGGATAATTACACGGAGAAAATTAGTTTTATTTTGTCATTTATTGAAATTGCATTTAAAACAGTAATAAAAAAACAAACAAACCACTGTCTCAGAAAAGCAAAGCATGTGCTCCAGTTCAACAAAAGTATCTGATAAAAATTTTCAGGATGTCAACAGGAAGTAGAGGTCCATTCCCCCGCCCCCTTTCTGTGGTTGGTGGATGACTGACGCTGGACGTCCGACAGATTGGACACATAACGAGTTTTGATCAGAAAATAAACTCTGTGCATTAAATTAACATCAGAAACCTAGAGTTAACATTATGTACTGTTTGTTTGTTTGATTAACACGATATTTTCGGTCAGTTTAGTCATTTTAAGTTTTAAATGTCTGAAAGAAAAATATCTGAAAATTTAAAAATGGGGACAATTCGTGTTCAGTTAGTACTAATTATGTGAGCGTTTTTAGCTCATAGTTTTTCTGTTAATATTGATTTCTGTTCTTTTCAAGTAATGTGAATATTTCAAAATCTGATCTGTACAGTGACGTTATCCTAAAGCCTAGGTCACAACCGGACATACGATTTTTTTGGCCGTGCGATTTTTGGCGTTTCCCAAATCACTGCGCTTTTTTTTTTTTTTTTTTTTTTTTTTGTTCGTGGAGAAAGACGCACATTGGCCGTCAGTTTGTTTTGCAACCTGAAAAAAACGTAAGCGCCCGTAGAATTTGTTTGACATGACAAAGAACCTCTGCGGCCGGTCTACGGCTCGAAAATCAGCACGTTACACGTGCGCGCCCTCTGTGCGTTTCTTGCGTTTTTTGCACGTAGACCGGCCGTAGGAGCACGTACGGCCGGTTGTGACCAAGGTTTAAAGGAACAGTCCACCGTACTTCCATAATGAAATATGCTCTTATCTGAATTGAGACGAGCTGCTCCGTACCTCTCCGAGCTTTGCGCGACCTCCCAGTCAGTCAGACGCGCTGTCACTCCTGTTAGCAATGTAGCTAGGCTCAGCATGGCCAATGGTATTTTTTGGGGCTGTAGTTAGATGCGACCAAACTCTTCCGCGTTTTTCCTGTTTACATAGGTTTATATGACCAGTGACATGAAACAAGTTCAGTTACACAAATTGAAACGTAGCGATTTTCTATGCTATGGAAAGTCCGCACTATAATGACAGGCGTACTAACACCTTCTGCGCGCTTCGACAGCGCATTGATATCTGAGCTCCGTATCAGTGCGCTGCCGAAGTGCGCAGAAGGTGTTAGTACGCCTGTCATTATAGTGCGCACTTTCCATAGCATAGAAAATCGCTACGTTTCAATTTGTGTAACTGAACTTCATATCACTGGTCATATAAACCTATGTAAACAGGAAAAACGCGGAAGAGTTTGGTCGCATCTAACTACAGCCCCAAAAAATACCATTGGCCATACTGAGCCTAGCTACATTGCTAACAGGAGTGACAGCGCGTCTGACTGCGTCTGACTGACTGGGAGGTCGCGCAAAGCTCGGAGAGGTACGGAGCAGCTCGTCTCAATTCAGATAAGAGCATATTTCATTATGGAAGTACGGTGGACTGTTCCTTTAAATGATTACACAAGATTAAATTGGTATTTATTGCCTGGATGCATTCTGAAAACTGTTTAAATCCTCCTGTAGGATTGTGTTGATTTATTTTTTTCCCCCCATGACCTTTTCATGTCCTCAGATATTAACAGAATTAAAATTCCCCGTTAGCGATCGCGTTGTTGTGTTGTAACCGTGAAATTCCTGATTGTAGCTTTAACGTGGTTTTGATTTAAGAAATCACACGAACTGTTTTGACTTTTCAGTCCTGCGAAGATTCAGAACCGGTCGTATCTCGTGAAGGACACAAACGTTCTTTAGAGGTTTTTTGGAGAGGAACGCTGGTCACATGAGCAAACAATCATCTGAAGTGAATCAGGCGTAATGAGGACGGTTAAACGCCTTGGAGTCACGAGCTGCAGGAACAGAGCGGAGTCTCTCTGACAGCAGAGAGGTGGATCATGTTCACGAGACGCCAATAAAAACCGTGTTTACGCCGCGTTACTGATGCTCCAGGAGCGAGATGCGAAGTTTAATGAGTAAATGTGTTTAACTAAGAACACGCACACACTGGAACCTGACCTACTTTACGAGCAATGAAAACACCCGGGTGAACGCTGGAGTAGTGCGTGTGGTTTTTTTTTTTGTTTTTTTTTTTTTTTTAAATCAAAGCTGCTTGCATGCAAAGATCATAACATACAAGTTGATACTGATAAACGTGAGATGGCATGTGCGACAACGACACTCTCACTCACCACATTCTTTCGTTTCATGTGTTTAGTCATCTGGAATTGTAAACTTCAGCACATAATTTCAAACATCAATTTGCGAATTATATATTTATTTCTGACTACATGTGAGCATTTCTAAATTTTAGTTAAAGCGCCACTCAGGTTGTTTCTTATCTTTCTCTCTGGAGACTCAACGTTAACAGTGGTCCGACTGTCCGGGACAACCAAATGTTTGGACGAAACAAACCCGCATCAGCCTGTTCAATGGGACAAGTTGAATATTTGTTGAACATCGCCATTTTTTTATAGAAATTATTCAAGAGTTACATCAGTAAATTTCCAGCAAAATGAGTTCAATCCCCTCAGTGATCCGGCCGTGTTATTGTTTATGAAGTTCCAGGGAAGCCGAGTACAGCAGGTGTGTGTGTAAAAATAACCACAGTTTAATTATAGATGATTAAACTTTCATTGAAATCGGAGATTAAATACCTCAATAAAATATCTGTGGTGAATTTTTTTTTTCCCCCATTTTGTTTCATTTGTATGGTTCATGTTAACGTTACCCATCACAAATGTCGTAAAATATCTCGGGGGAGTTTTACGACAGTGCCGAGCTCACTCACGGTTTGTTTTTATTCACAATTGTGATTCTGTCCCCTTCGTCATGTCCAACTCCTTTTCTTTCGGTTTTGTTTCGTCGAAAAAAGATGACAATCCCAACTCTTAAAACAAAATGTAGCTCAGGTAATGGGTTATAACCACAACACCACCACACACCATAATAGGCTTTGGAGAGAGTCCGTTTATCGTTAAAGTTTGAGTTTTATGGAAAAATTATAAATCATTAAAGCAGAATGATGAACAAAGTTTATTTCAAAAGCAGGTGTAATTGTGATCACCACTTTCCTTTCGTTGAACAACAACCCCGATTCCAAAAAAGTTGGGACAAAGTACAAGTTGTAAATAAAAACAGAATGCAGTAATTTACAAATCTCAAAAACTGATCTTGAATTCACAATAGAACATAGACAACATATCAAATGTCGAAAGTGAGACATTTTGAAATTTCATGACAGCAACACGTCTCAAAAAAGTTGGGACAGGGCCAATAAGAGGCTGGAAAAGTTAAAGGTACAAAAAAGGAACAGCTGGAGGACCAAATTGCAACTCATTAGGTCAATTGGCAATAGGTCATTAACATGACTGGGTATAAAAAGAGCATCTTGGAGTGGCAGCGGCTCTCAGAAGTAAAGATGGGAAGAGGATCACCAATCCCCCTAATTCTGCGCCAACAAATAGTGGAGCAATATCAGAAAGGAGTTCGACAGTGTACAATTGCAAAGAGTTTGAACATATCATCATCTACAGTGCATAATATCATCAAAAGATTCAGAGAATCTGGAAGAATCTCTGTGCGTAAGGGTCAAGGCCGGAAAACCATACTGGGTGCCCGTGATCTTCGGGCCCTTAGACGGCACTGCATCACATACAGGCATGCTTCTGTATTGGAAATCACAAAATGGGCTCCGGAATATTTTCAGAGAACATTATCTGTGAACACAATTCACCGTGCCATCCGCCGTTGCCAGCTAAAACTCTACAGTTCAAAGAAGAAGCCGTATCTAAACATGATCCAGAAGTGCAGACGTCTTCTCTGGGCCAAGGCTCATTTAAAATGGACTGTGGCAAAGTGGAAAACTGTTCTGTGGTCAGACGAATCAAAACGTGAAGTTCTTTATGGAAATCAGGGACGCCGTGTCATTCGGACTAAAGAGGAGAAGGACGACCCAAGTTATCATCAGCGCTCAGTTCAGAAGCCTGCATCTCTGATGGTATGGGGTTGCATTAGTGCATGTGGCATGGGCAGCTTACACATCTGGAAAGACACCATCAATGCTGAAAGGTATATCCAGGTTCTAGAGCAACATATGCTCCCATCCAGACGACGTCTCTTTCAGGGAAGACCTTGCATTTTCCAACATGGCAATGCCAAACCACATACTGCATCAATTACAGCATCATGGCTGCGTAGAAGAAGGGTCCGGGTACTGAACTGGCCAGCCTGCAGTCCAGATCTTTCACCCATAGAAAACATTTGGCGCATCATAAAACGGAAGATACGACAAAAAAGACCTAAGACAGTTGAGCAACTAGAATCCTACATTAGACAAGAACGGGTTAACATTCCTATCCCTAAACTTGAGCAACTTGTCTCCTCAGTCCCCAGACGTTTACAGACTGTTGTAAAGAGAAAAGGGGATGTCTCACAGTGGGAAACATGGCCTTGTCCCAACTTTTTTGAGATGTGTTGTTGTCGTGAAATTTAAAATCACCTAATTTTTCTCTTTAAATGATACATTTTCTCAGTTTAAACATTTGATATGTCATCTATGTTCTATTCTGAATAAAATATGGAATTTTGAAACTTCCACATCATTGCATTCCGTTTTTATTTACAATTTGTACTTTGTCCCAACTTTTTTGGAATCGGGGTTGTAGTACAGTAAATATATAGGAATAAGTGTTCTGGCCGGGACGAGTGGATTAAAGGGTTAATATCGAGGCCTGCTCGCGGAGCTACAGGTGCACTCGTGAGGTCATGTGGTGCAATGGGTTCATGCTCATTGGTCACGCTCTGATCTTGAATGGCGTCGTGTTGAGAAATGAATCAGCATCACAGTTTAATACGAGGATCTGTGCAGGCTGATTGGGATGAAATTTGCCGTCCCGAATAAATTCGGGGCGGTGGAGATGTAATTATTTCAATCTGGATTAATCGGAGCAGATTGCTTTGGAATTCTTGAGTGAAGCGTTGTTTGATTTTTCGAGAAGCGGATGAGTTGAGTACAGGTGTGCTGTAACCCTGGATGTGTTTTTCTTGTTTTTAAAAACGCATCGCAAATCCAGTACAGATCAGGCAGGGAGAAGTGACTGAACCCGTTTAGAGACGGCTTCATCTCTGGAACTGAATCGGGCTTTATGCTTGCTTTGCTGTGTGTGTGTGTGCGCGCGCATGCCCACACTCCTGAGCTTTTATCATTTGTGATATTTTTTTTTTTCCATCACCATTAACACGCCTGCTTGCTGTCTGTCCATTTCAGACCCTTTTTACTTTATGAAAACATTCAGTGCTGTTTAGTTTCCTCATTATTTATTCCTTTCCAAATTACGGTCTTCCTGAAACAGTAGCTTTCTGAGGTACATGCTCAGCAGAAAAGTTGACCTTTGTTAATTTCAGTGAAGTGAAAATATTCTGAAAAATTCTGCCAAAGAAAAATTTTTGAAAAAAAAAGCACCGCTTGGTACGTTTCCTGCACTTTTTAACTTATTAAAGCGAGACGGCCTTTTGATTTCATAAAATCGGTGAAATTTAGTTCCGTCTGAAATGTGGTGATTGTGATATCTGTTTATTTCTGTAATATCTCACAAAATATCAGGCCATTCTGTGGCTGGGAAGTTATTTAATTTGAGGCGATTAAAGCAAATAATGTGCATGAAATCGCTCGCTTGGCGCAGTCAAGCAGACAGAGGAAGTCCGTGTGCGCATGCGCAGGTTTACCACCTTCTTCTTTTGGGTTTTACGGCAGCTGGCATCCACAGTGTTGCATTACTGCCATCTACAGGTTTCCCTCTGAGCGTGCACTGACAGTTCCATCATTCTAAATGAACAGCTGATCACACCGAGGTGCTCGCTGAGCGCCCATATTTATTAGTTTGGTCCTGTGTTTCCTTTCCTTCGTATATAACATAACGTCTTTTCTTCTCACTTTCTTTCCGTTACTGTAGTCGCTCTTTCACGTTTCATTCGCACACTCGCATCCTCCATTTTTCTCTCCTGTTTCAAATCTGTATCCCACAATGCCTTGTGTGAACGGCGAAAGCCCACCACGTGATGTGATGCATGATGTAGTATCTTGTATTGGGTCATGGTGAAGCAGGAAAAAATAGCAGAGAATTTAGGGACGTGGAGATAAATTCATTAATTGTTCTGTTTAAAAAACTAATAAAATCGGGCGTCTGTGATTCGAATTCAGTAGCTTTTGGTCACTAAACAAAAATACCTGGGTGTCGGGAAAATCCTTTTTATGACCTACACTTGAAAAATCTGAAAGGCGGTCTCGGTTTAAATGACGCACTTTGTTGCTGCTTTTGTAATTTTCGAATACTGACTCCAAAAAAGCAAAGACAACACACCGGAACTCTGAACAGTGTCCTCAACCTTGAGTTCAGCACAGCTTCAGCATTTATTACCTTTAAATGAGTTTAACTTTAGATCAAACAAAATAAAGAAATATTCACTTGTTATGTCTGACATTAGTCGCTATAAACAGTTCACTTTACTGTGGTGGAAAATAATCGCTCATCAGTTAGCTGGCTCGCTGGTTGCTAACTAAAGTCCGTGATGTCTAAGTATGTCTTTGTTTTGCTTTCTTGCGATTTCCCCAAAACACGGATCGCCAGCTGGCGGATTGTTGACCTTTATGCTAATAAGTATCTCACGACCGAACCGAGTACTCTGAAAAAGTTCTCCAACAGTCTGTCCAAACGTACGAAAAACTGGTCAGGTTTCAGCATCACGTTTTCTAAACACAAACCCGTTCAACTTCTGTCGCAGATCCTGTGTTGCAATTTATCCGATTGCACGGATTTATGTATAAAATTTAGCGAAAGGCAGCTCATCGAACCAGAGACGAGCTCCAGGGCTTGACAGTCGATGAAAATGTCCCAAAACTAATCAGTCATGGTTATGCATTAAAAAGTGAATCATGTCAGTGTTCTGTCTTGTTGGTCACTTTTCTGGAAGTTTATTAAACATTGGACTTTTATAAGTTGTAGCTAAATAAATACTTTTACCCTCGTGGCTAACCAGCTGGCCGACTGCTAGTAAAGTAGTTTACTGTGAATTTGTCAGGGCTCCGTCCAGATTCATGTTTTAAGTTTTAAAACGGATCACTTTTGCCACATTTACACACAGCGTCCATATTACTCTGGAGTTTCCAAGCTTCCAAAAGGGAGACTTTTGGAAACTATACTTGAAGATGATGCACATCACGATGTGTAGATTTGTGTGAACAGATTACTAGCAGTGTTGCAGTGATGTGTTATTTAATGAGTACAAAAATTGGGGGGGGGGGGGGTTGGGAAATAATTTATCACAATATCGATAATTATATTGTCTAATGGTGGTGTGGTGGTTAGCGCTGTCGCCTCACAGCAAGAAGGTCCAGGTTCGAGCCCCGTGGCCGGCGAGGGCCTTTCTGTGTGGAGTTTGCATGTTCTCCCCGTGTCCGCGTGGGTTTCCTCCGGGTGCTCCGGTTTCCCCCACAGTCCAAAGACATGCAGGTTAGGTTAACTGGTGACTCTAAATTGAGCGTAGGTGTGAATGTGAGTGTGAATGGTTGTCTGTGTCTATGTGTCAGCCCTGTGATGACCTGGTGACTTGTCCAGGGTGTACCCCGCCTTTCGCCCGTAGTCAGCTGGGATAGGATCCAGCTCGCCTGCGACCCTGTAGAACAGGATAAAGCGGCTACAGATGATGAGATGAGATATTCAGTACGTTTACATGCACGTCCAAATCGAGCTGCTGTTGGTAATTGAGCAAAGGGTCCCAGCAGGGGTGCCAGAGAAATCCAATCCTACATGCACAAGTGAAATCGGGCTATTGTGCAAGGTGCATTGTGCACCCGAGCCACACGTGGCGCTACACGCCCCATCGTGTTGGTACACTTCCGGTTGTTGACATGAAGAAGAGCTATAGTGTTGCCAGATACTGCTGACGTATTCCAGCCCAAAACATGTTCAAATCCGCTAAAATGCACTTAAAACCCCCAATCTGGCAACACTAGCAGTTCCGTGTTCAAGCTGTTGGGCTTGCTCTAACAGACTGTATGGCTACAAACTGTCCTGCGCAGACCACTGTTTTGTAAGACAACTTATTTTGCATAATAATATTTTTCTAAAGTCCATTTTTTGCTTACAAAAAAATATTTTTTTTTGCTTACAATTTAACTTATGTCTTAATAAACACACAAAGTTCAATTGTTTTGTTTTTATTGACATTCTTCAGATGTTGGACATACACACACACACACACACACACACAAATACAGTGACTTGTTTATGTACACAATTCACAGCTATGCAACAGCTGTACAGATGTATTTGGTGATACAGTAAGTGAGCTAAATTTTAACAGTGCAAACAATGCCACAAAAAGAAAAGATTCATGCCGTTGTCATGATTCGTTGTCATGCCGACCGAGGCTGTTGTTTCCCGCTTGTGGTCTCGTCACTCGTCACTTCCGGAAGGGGCGGTGCTGAAGTAAGTAGCTCGATAGGGTTTACATGCACAAAGTAGCTCGGCAGAAATCGCATAAACTAGGTCGTGTAGCTCGATTCCGAGAAATCAAGTTCGGTTCAATTTCAGCCGAATTAAGGTGTTTACATGGCATTTTGAACTTCGATTTCAGTCGAGCAACGGCAGAAATTCGATTCTCTCTATGTGCATGTAAACGTAGTGATTGTCTCATCACTCAGCTCTTCTAAATCGAGCAATATGTATGGAAAACTGAACGTCATGAACAAGTCCACGGTCAGGCCGACAAAGGACGCAACTGAAGATCTCTCACCACCTTCGAGAGTCAAAAAAGTTGTGTCTCTTTCTTTTAATCGAAGCTCATCAGCTGCCCCGTGTTGAGACGAACCAGGAAGCGCTACAGCATCTCCGGCTCGGTTACCCAAGATGACATGGCTCAGAATTCTTGACCAATCTTGACTTTTTTTTTTTCCCTTTGCAAAGGAAAATATCCACGGCTTGGTGACTTTTACGGACAGCAACATGAGGCTGGCCAAGGACTTGATCAAACTTTTTGAACCCTTCAAGATGGTCTAAACATTGGGAATACAATTTTTTTTTTTTATTGTATGCAAAGTTGGGAACATAATCTTTTATCATGGTGCTGCATCTGAAGACCATCAGAGAGGGATACAAGCAGAGACACCCAGCGGAGACGGCCTTGGACCCAGCAAGCACTGTTTTTTCTTGGGAAGGCGGATAAAAATCTACACAGCGCAATACTGTGGTTTTGGAACCGTATCCTGTTTTCATTGTGTTTAGTTGCTCAGGAAGTGCTCTCTAAATTTAAAATTGTAAATCTAAAAAATAATTTTATTATGCCAAGTCTTTTATACCATGACGAACATGAAAGACTGCCCTATTTCTTTTTCTTTCTTTTTTTTTTTCCCGGCAAATAAAAAGAATTGTTCAGATGCACATCATAGACATGTATTGAACAGTTGTTAAGGATGTTGGAAAGGATCTGTGCCTTTTTGTTCATCACAAAAAAAATCAGACCACGCCTTTTTTGTTTTGTTTGATGTGGGTGCGTAAAAGCTTTTTGTGTACAGGAATTTGAAGTTTAGAAGAAGCCGAGGTGATCATTGTGTTGGAAAAGGATGGACGTTTACAAACAGATTGCGAATAAATCCAGAGGAGAACAGATTCTTTGGAGCAGGAGCAAGTCCACAAGTGAAAACTCGTGTCCATTTTGGGAATTATTTATTTATTTAGTGCCTCTTGTCGACCCTAAACAGTCGTTCCCTCACCAGCTTGTCTTTTTTTCCTGTCTTGAAGATAATAAGACAAGACAGCTTGTCGTGTTATTGACAAAAAGTTAAAGCTTTACTTTTGACTTTTACAAAACCTCAACGGTGGAGACTCCTTCCGTAAACGTTCGTACAGAAAGCGTCAACATATTCATTGATTACACACAAGCGTAGCAAACTGTTCCGTTTGTTAATGCAACTTTTGTTTACTTTCTTAGCTCGTTAGTAAGCTTGAGGTCAGACGAGGACGCAGGTGCTGTTCACTGTTCGAAGTAAACCTGGTGCACGAATTGCCAAGGAAATCTCTTTAGACGTGTTTATACGAAATTCCAAGAGCAATGGTGTTCTTTCTTTAATTTAAAATCTGCTCCTTGTTTACTAAGTGGCCACTTATTGCTACTAAATGGCTGTTTCGTGATGAGGCATGGGGTGTGTTTGCTTGAAAAATGAAGTCAAACCTTGTATGAACACGTGCACACCATTGAACGCCTGAGCTTACCATTGAAGATCTCCAGGATGACGAGAATGGGATTATAGTGTAAAGTTCATCACAGCCAGAGCTGGAGGCGGGTTTTTTTTTTTTTTTGGGCAGACTAAAAGATAAATGATCCCAAAATGTTCATCCTTTTCAACCCCTTTTGTAACTGGATATTTCAAAAAGACAATGCGATGCCATTCTGCTCACCAGGTGTAGGGAGTGGCTTGACTGAGGGAGGCGGAAAGTCAGGTTACGGCCGACTCCAAACCAACCACGAATGAAATGCAAATTCTGCTAATTGTTCTGCTGATGTGTCCTGTGGAGAAGAAAAACACCACTGTTGTACATAGTCTGTGGAGAGCCATGAAGAAAGTGTGGGAAACTGGTCTCCTAGAGCCTTAGGCTACATCCACACGACAACGGCAACGAGATGTTATTTAAAAATATATTGCGTCCAAATGGGCAACGATCAGTAAAATATCAGGTCCATATGGCAACGCAACGCTTGCTGAAAACGATGCAATACACATGCCACACCTCTAGGGGCGCTGTAAGACGGTCCCTTCGGAGACACCAGAACAATAGAAGAAGTAAGGACGCATGCGCATAAACTATTATGCGCAAGACTTCATATTAGCCACAAAGTCAGGAAAATCTGTTGGTAAAATTACGTTATAATGACCAAATACAATGAAAAGTATTTTTCCAGTCTCACCTGTGAAAGGTAATCCCATGTGATCTCGTTTGGATGGCAAACCTGTTGGTACAGTTAAACGCAGCTAATCTTTATTCTCCGCTTTGACCTATCCAATATGGCGGCTAGGATGACTCATGATTCTACGCGGAAGGCGGCGTCTTTAATGGTCCGGAATAAATTGAATGCTACACGTTGATGGATTAATTTGTTGTTTCTCACCTGTGAAAGGTAATCCCATGTGATCTCGTTTGGACGGTAAACCTGTTGGTACAGTTAAAGGCAGCGCATGAATCTTTATTCTCCGCTTTGACCTATCCAATACGGTGGCGAGGATGACGTATGATTCTACACAGAAGGCGGCGTCTTTAATGGTCCGGAATAAATTGAATGCTACACGTTGATGGATTAATTTGCTCTTCTACGCCCTTTTTGAGGAATGTATTGTAGGACTTAAACCAATATCTGAAGAGGTGAGATCGCTCCTTTTTTTTTCCCTATTTTTGCTGGCGGGATTGACTCTGCCCTAAGGGCAGAGTCTCTCTCTCTCACTTTGCACCATTACACAATAAATATTCACAGTGAAAATATTTTGTAAGCGCGTTTCATGAACCAAGTTATAGGATTTGTTGACAACTCGCATCAAGTTCGTTACACTTCTACCCGGCGTGAAGCACTCAGTCATGTGGTTGTGACGTCATCGTAAACAAATCCGTTCTACTCATCCAGACGACTTCACAACGGCAACGTTGCCAGATCTTTCCACTCTGGAACCCGTTCTCAAAAAGATTGCGTTTTGGGCACCCAAAACGCCGGTGCCGTGTGGACGCCAGGCCTAAACGATAAGCAATTGTATCAGAGTCACCTGAATCCGTTGCTGTGTGGACAGGGCCTTAAACATCTGAAAGTTTAACAAAGTTGTATGAAACTGTAGGAGGTTTTCAAAGCCTAGAGAAGAACCAGCAAAATACACAATAGTGTGTGTCAGCGATGATTACATGGCACCACTGCTTTGCTGGAGCACGTTGTTGGTCAGCCTCAAACTCAGGACAGCGGAGGTCTTTTGACAAGTATGATTCTAACCTGTTTAGAAAGGATCTAGATAACTGAGTGACTAATTGTCAGATCTCATGCTTTTTTAAAAGGTATAGCTCACCAAAGTTGGGCTTAAAAATCAAGCTAACAAAACCTTGAACTTGCTCAGAATCTTGGGTTGCTTGTCTCCGTGACCTTCCTGAGGTTAAATATTGTAACTAAAATTCTGCATTTGAGAACGTGAAGGAATGTGAATATTTGGATGACTGTCACTTTTATTATCACTTTACCCAGTTTACCCATCAATTCTGTAGCTCGGGACAGTCATGTTTCTCTTGTCTGCCCTCTCCATAAAGGGAACATTTCATGGGAATTTGAAAATGCCCCAAAAGTAAAAGTTGCCAACTCCAGACGGCTCCTGCTTGGTTTCAAAGAGCGGAACATCTTTCATCCTTCAAATATGCCAAAGGTCCATGATTAGTCTGTATTCCTTCCTGAAGAAGGATTTTGGTTAGCCATCATGTAAAAAAAGAAAGTCTACGAGGCCAAGGGGCCATTGTAGGCCATGGGTAAAGTGCTGGCAAAATTCGAAACTGAAGGTGGGGGGGGTCCAACCCCTGAAATGTAGATTGAGAATGATCAGTGAAATAACATGATTGGTTAGGGGAACTGGGGGGGGGAATGGTGGCACAGTGGTGAACATTACTGCCTGATATCTCCAGGGTCCCTGGTTTAACCCTGAGGTAGGGGGTACTCTAGGAATGAATGAATGTGTGCGTGGTGCCCTGTGGTAGGCCGGTATTCCATCCAGGGTGTGTTCCTACCACTCCCTGTTCTTGAGATAGGCTCTGGATCCACCACCCCTGACCAGGATGAAGGGTTTACTGAAGAGTGGGGAAAAAATGGTTATTGAGGTTTTCATCCCTCGCAAATGCAGGGTCTTGACAACTTCTTGAAATTGTTTTTTGAGTGATTTAATATGGTGTAGTAAATTCATCGCAAATAAAATGTTCCACTATAGATCTTTCAACTTAGTCATTTATTTGATGTTGTGGTGGCCCATGTTACTAATGTTCTTTTGTTTATTTGTTTTGTTTGTTTTTTTCCCCTTTTAACAGGTATGGCCTCACAAGTCTTGGTCTACCCACCACATGTTTATCAAACCCAGACAAGTGCCTTTTGCAGTGTGAAGAAACTCAAAGTCGAACCCAACAACTGTGTTTACCATGAGAGGGCCTTCCCACTGACTTTTTTGAATGATAGATCCCTTGGCATTGGACAGCCAACGAAATTTGCAACAACGTACAAGACACGGGGCTTTGCAGGAGGCAGACACCGTGGGGACTTTCCAGTGCAGACTGTCGCTGTACAAGGTGTACAACGACAACCTACCAGTGCAGCAGCACATCACCAAGAAAGAGGTGTCCCGTTACAGGGCAAAGAGCTGAAACATCTGGAAAAAGGCAGGAGCAGCAGTGGAGCTACAGGGGCATCTGGAGTGGTCAGGGGCAAGGACAACGGGAGTAGTGGGGGAGGAGGAGTTGTTGGTGGAGGGGCCGACGAGGACAGGGAAGAAGACGACTGTAGTTCTAACTTGGCAGATGGTTCCCAGCGATGTGGTTTGAAACGTAAGAGTGAGGAGCTGGAGAACCAGGGGAACGCCATGCAGATAGTGGAGGACCTGTCAATGTTGCCTGCAATGTTACAAACGAACGTGGGGAACCCGCCAGTTGGGGTCCCAGCAGCTGTAGCAGCAGGGCCAGTGAAACAAGGAGGTGGAACTGGCAGTGGGGATGGCGACTACCAGCTGGTGCAACACGAGGTGCTTTGTTCAATGAAGAACACCTATGAAGTGCTGGACTTCCTTGGCCGTGGTACCTTTGGCCAGGTGGTCAAATGCTGGAAACGAGGCACTGGTGAGGTAGTGGCGGTAAAGATCCTGAAAAATCATCCGTCCTATGCACGGCAGGGCCAGATTGAGGTCGGCATCTTGGCCCGTCTGAGCGGAGAGAATGCGGACGAGCATAACCTGGTGCGGGCTTTCGAGTGCTTCCAGCACCGTAACCATACCTGCCTTGTGTTCGAGATGCTTGAGCAGAACCTATACGACTTCCTCAAGCAGAACAAATTCAGCCCGCTGCCTCTCAAGGTGATACGGCCCATTCTTCAGCAGGTTGCTACCGCGCTGAAGAAGTTGAAGGCCATGGGTCTGATCCATGCCGATCTGAAGCCTGAGAACATTATGCTTGTGGATCCTGTCCGGCAGCCATACCGGGTGAAGGTCATCGACTTTGGTTCTGCCAGCCATGTCTCCAAAGCTGTTTGTTCCACGTACCTCCAGTCGCGGTACTACAGGTATGCATGTAAGGTTAAGGTCCACATATATTTGAGTTTTGTTCTGCGCTTGTAGCAGCAAAACGACTAGCTGTCAATCAGGTTTTTCAGATGTGGCTAGATCTTGTTTTGTCTTACAGTGGCAAGAAGTTCATTTGTTGCAACATTAATATTTACTATTCTTATGAGGAAAACGAAGGTATAGTTTGGTAGATGGACTTAATTTGATTCTTCTCCTAAGCAGGGTTTTTTCCGAAGTCTGTGTTTTTGTTTTCTTGCGCCAATAAAAAGACTTTCACTATGCAGCAAGGTTCGACGTTCTAATTACCTTACTGTTTGGTTTGATGCTATATATGGTAGGTTGTCACAGCTGCAGGTCACTGGGCCATGATGACTGATAGGAATTGGAGCTGGGCAACGTTTTATATAACAATGACACACAATCTGTGATATTGTGATACGCATTTTGGTGATATCATGGGTATCGATGATGATGATGATAGATACTGCAATACAAAGGTAAATCCGAAACGTAGGCATTCTTTACGGTATTAATGCAATAATGATGGGTGGTGGGTTTTTGAATTTATTTTTTTTTAATTCAGGTCAAATAACATTTGAGGTCTTGTAAAATTGCTGGCAAGGAAATGTCATCTATGACAAACATCCTGTCTATTCAGGAACCACAACTCCGAAGAACAGAGCTACTGCCAGGACGGGGGGAGATTTATAGTCGGTTAGTATGGGAAAGGAAGCAGGGTTTCTGAAAACATGCTCCAGCACAATAGCTTTTTTTTTTTTAAATAAAGAAAAAAATGCAATAATTGTTGAGAGGAAAAAGAACTTAATTAAAGAACCATAAGCAAACTTTTATTAGACATGTCGTATTGAATTTTAATGACATTCCTTTTAAATTAGTTTTCATCCATCTAAACGTTTTTAAGAACTTTTCAATTATTTTTTTTCTGTGCTGTAATGTCTGTCTTTTGAGTTGTTGAGCTGAGTGCAAAAGTTTGCACACCCATGACAAAATGATGGACAAATTTTAATTTGCATCCAAAGTATAGAATTTTTCTTTTCTTATTGTCTGATTTAATATAACTGGCATGTCTCTTGCTGCAATATTCTCCTATAAACTACAAATAAAATTATAGCGCACCATAGCTGCAAGCAGCGATTGGTGGGCCCAAGCATCAAGCACCCAGCAGTGTCTGTTTCACGAGCCGGTGTTGGAATGTGGACGCAATTTTGCCACGTCACACCATGTCCAGTGGAATTATGCCACACTTCCTGATTGAACTGGGTGACCTGTTAATTGATTCCGTTGCCATGGCAATGTTGTTGTTTTTAATATCAAAAATGTCCAAGTTGTAGCCAGGAATGTCTTGACATCATGCTAACCAAAGTTGGTTTTCAATCTGATGAACGCTTAAGTAGAATATAAAAGTATCAAGTATCTGCCAAGATGTTAAAAATAATCAAAATGGCTGACTTCCTGTTTTCTTGATTTTCAAGCATGCAGAAATGTCGAGAGAGAGAGCAATCGTGACAGATTTCTACCTTTAGAGGTGCGAGTACTAATTATGTATTATAAAACTTTGCATTTAAAGAGTTAAAAAAAAAAAGCAGGCAAATTTTAGGCAAATGAATACACTCTGACAAAAACAAGTCGTGGCAGCAGAGCATGTTTCTTGAGTTAAGAAAAATGAACCTGAAATCCATGTTACATAATCAAGCCTGACCCAGTTCATCTCAATGAGCGCGTCAGCTTCAGCGCTGTGAGAATGTTTACATGGAGCGCCGAGTTCCAGAGCACATGTCCTTACTGGGCGATCTCTTGTCTTCACAACACAGGAACTTCGGTTGAATTAGTGTAGATGCCAGGGGTCAGCGATGTGTTTTTGAAATATTTCTAAAGACAGCTTGATGATCCAGTGAATGTATTAGGATGTATAATTTTGCTTCTACAGGCTGTGAGATTTTTGTCCAGCATTAAGGAATTTCAGCAGACATCCACCCATGAGCCAACCCCTCGCCAGCAGCACAAAGCATCGAATCACGCAGATACAAATCGAGAGCGTGACTTAATGTTCATGATGTTCAAACATCAGAATGGGAAAAACTGTGATTCTCAATTTTTGTGTAGTATTTTTTTTTTTTCTTTCACTGTGGTTTGAGCCGGATGGACTGGTTTGAGTATTTCAGAAACTGCTGATCTCCTGGGGTTTTCACACACAGCAGTCTCTAGAGTTTACACAGGATGGTGCCGGAAACATTGAGTCGAGTGAGCGACAGTTCTGTGGGTGGAAACAAATAC
Source organism: Neoarius graeffei (assembly GCF_027579695.1). NCBI lineage: Eukaryota > Metazoa > Chordata > Actinopteri > Siluriformes > Ariidae > Neoarius > Neoarius graeffei. The sequence goes on from NC_083574.1 coordinate 3,307,181, forward strand.
CATGATTGAGCAGTTCGAGCTGCCAGGAAGGATATAGTAACTCCTATAATCACGCTTTACCACTATGGTGAGCAGAAAAGCATCTCAGCAGACAGAAGAGCACATTGGGTTCCACTCCTACAGCCAAGAACAGGGATCTTGGACTCAACAAGAAGTTCCTATTAAAGTGGCCGGTGAGCGTATATCGCAAAGTTTTCCTGACATTTTCCATAATATTTCCATTTTGTTTCACTTCATGGCTTTGGAAGATATTTAGATCTTCACTTTGATGAATGAATGGCTTCTTGCCACTGAGCTTTTAAACCTCTGAGGAAAGCCTCGCTTCTAACCTCCAGCCGAAAACCTTGGCATGCAACACGCTGGTGATGGCTGGGCTCCGCCTGCTGTTGCTGCTTCTCCAGTGAGAGTAAATGCCCAAACATACAGATGGGAAGGGGAGGGGGCACGGGCTGGAGAGAGCCGAGCTGCCTAAAATTAGCTGACGGGAGGCTTGCCAGCGCGGTTTGACTTCTATAGATGGTGAAGTGCTCTGGCAGTTGGAGTGAAATGAGTCAGGCTGGGGAGATTGCCCGAGCTCATGGTCAAGGTCACAAACTTAAATAGTCAGCTGTTTTTCATTGCTTTTAGAAGGTGGAACAGAGTCTGCGCCAAAGGTGTTGGGCGAGGCGAGGGTGGTCTGGATTACATTTTGTCACAACCTAATACCATTTCTTTGAGTTAAAGGGGTCGTGCGCCGAATCTTTCACATAAAGTGCGTCTGACGTTTTATGACTTACAAGATTACGATGTTCATTTTCGCTAATGGAAAAAGTCAAGTAGACCCCAATTGAGCTCTCTTACGCAATAAACACATTGACGCTGACATCAGCTTCTGCAGAAACGGTGGGGAAAATTTGACCAGAAGCTCTACATCCGACTACGCAGCTATGGATTATTATAGAAGAATAAATGTTTGTTTTTTTTTTCCTCTCTGGTAAAAATGCCAGATGACTCAATCAGCATTCGAATATAAAATGATGCATAGTCAGTAGATTGTGGTAGGGGTGTTTTTAACTCTTCGATATTAACTAACATCCTCTAGAAGCCCCACCCCTTCACTCATGTCATGATGATGTTATAGTGACGAGATCAGACTCCATTTTCTCAGTCCAAAGATGCATTGATGCCAGTGTTGTAGTTGAGTCACTCAACCTCGAGTCCAGTCTCTAGTGTTCAAATCCAAGTCGTGAAAAAAATTCCGAGTCGAGTCCGAGAACAAAACTCCAACCGCACCTTTGATGGCGGCTGTTTTCAGCTCCATTAACGTTGGTTTGTTCATGAATAGGGCTGGGTATCAGTCAGTTTCCTAGATCGATTCGATATCGAATCGATTCAATCTGCTCTTAAATAATGAAAATATCTCCATACACGTCTTTATTTTGTAAATTTGACAGTTCACACGTAACTGAGCTCTGCTTGGCATATCTTGCAAACTACCTTGGTTTTATCAAGCTCTTCGTCCTTTGTCGTTTTAAAGTTGAAATGATTCCACACGTCAGATTTCATTCGAGACGGCTTGCCGAGCAGTGTTTTCCCTGCCTCAGCCATGGCTCTGGCCTCAGCCATTTTGTGTGCGTGCTTGAACGTCATGACGTACGACTGCACAGCTGCATCATCACACACGAGACGGCTGAGGGAGGAAAATCACACAACACACGAGATTGTGTTGTGGGGAAAAAAACCAACCTCGATCTCATGCCCTGTGAATCGATAGTGCGAAATTTAAATGAAATCCATCCAAAATCGATTAAATCAATTTTTTTTTTTTTTTACCCAGCCCTATTCATGAACAGGTGATTGTGCTTCTCTTTATCAATGAGTGTGAAGTATTCTGTCAGAAATGGTCGGGAGATGGATGTAAGCGCAGAAGGTGTGTTCATTAATACAAGTGAAGACAAATCCAGAACGGCAGGCAAAATCATAAAACGGGCAATAGGTCAAACGGGGCACAAACAGGCTATCGTAGACTCGGCAGAATCAAAGACAAGAAACAGGAAATCAGGCATCAGGAACCCAAACAAGGAAATAAGGCTCAGTAATGTATCAGCAATGCAACTCAATACTTCGCAAAGTAAGCGTGTTTTCACAGTTTTTATACTGGCACGCTGATTGCACCTTAATCCCGTGCAGGTGCGAGTCATTTACAGCGTGCGCTGTCCAATGCACGTGTCAAGGCGCACAGGTGTAACACACTTGCACGAAATTAGTACACAATTAATGCAGCTATAAATATCTTATGCCAAATTATTTCTCATTATCTGTAGCCGCTTTATCCTGTTCTGCAGGGTCGCAGGCTAGCTGGAGCCTATCCCAGCTGACTACAGGTGAAAGGCGGGGTTCACCCTGGACAAGTCGCCAGGTCATCACAGGGCTGACACATAGACACAGACAACCATTCACACTCACATTCACACCTACGGTCAATTTAGAGTCACCAGTTAACCTAACCTGCATGTCTTTGGACTGTGGGGGAAACCGGAGCACCCGGAGGAAACCCACGTGGACACGGGGAGAACATGCAAACTCCACACAGAAAGGCCCTCGCCGGCCACGGGGCTCGAACCCGGACCTTCTTGCTGTGAGGCGACAGCGCTAACCACTACAGCACCGTGCCGCCCGCCAAATTATTTGCACGTTATAAAAAAGAAAACAACCAAAAAATTGGAGTCCTCGTCTCCAGTTTGAGTACGAGCCCTTAAAATTATGGCACGAGTCAGACTCGAGTACTACAGGCCTGGTTGATGCTGCGTCTTTGTTCGTTAACGTGAAATGAAAGACCGTGTGTTTGACTTTACTAACATTAAATGCGTATATAGTTAACACGAGTTAGTGGTTTGTTTATTATAGACCACAAATGGTCAAAAACTTCTCTTTTTCATATCGAAGGTGATGCAAAAGTTTAAATGGGCAGCTGCAATAAAGTGTCCGATCTAACACTTCATTAAAACGCAAATAATTTTGATATTAATGATGATTAGAAACCGTAGTAGTCGTAATTGAAGTGTGTGTATGTGTGTAATTAAAAACCTATACATCAGGGTTTTATAGTAACCACCAGGCTCTTGGGAAGGGGGCGGAGCTTCCACTTGACGTTTTAGTTAAACTAGACACGGAAGACGTTACTCACTTGCTTACTTTCTTTATAATCTCTGTCGACGATGTTTTTTCCTAGAATAGGAAGAAGGAAAGTGAGCCTGTAAATATTCTCGTCAGTTGTGCTGCTTTATTTATTTGCGTCATCCTTCATGAAAACCTGCTTAAACCTGCTCTATCTGGCAACCAAGTCAACGCATGTTCTGAATCATATCATGATTAGGTCACTAACATTTCACAGATTAATTTTCTGAATTTCCGAAATGAGTAACGATGCTGGGGAGAGTTCTCTGAGATCATCGAGAGGGTGAGGGGTTTTGTTGTTGAGAAGAAAGGGAAGGATGAAAGCAGCGCGGGTTCTTGCTCTCCGTCTGAGAACGCCGTGGGACATTTTTGAGGAGCTGATGTCACGGTGTTGTTCTGTGGTTGGCGGAAGGATGAGGCGTCTGTGCAGAGGAGAACGCGCTCCTCTCCTCTCCTCGTCTCTTCGCAGCTTCCTGGCTTTTCAAAGAAAAATAGAAGTGGTCGTTCCTCTCATGAGGTTTCAACATCCTTTTTGTTTCTTTTGGTTTTGCTTGATTTTCGCTCTTTTTTTTTGTTTGTTTGTTTCAACTTGTACAAAAATATTCAAGTACCAATTACGCTTTTCAGAAAATCTTGAACCCTTAAGAGTCGTCCCTTTGTGTTGGATGTTCTTTGGAGAACTCTACAACAGTGTTTCCTGATCAGAAAGAGTTCCAGGTGCTGGTGGTTGGTGAAAGTTGAGCTCACAAACTGCTTTTGCTTCATTATGTTAACAAATGTTTTGTTTATTCATTCATACACTTGTAAGTAAATAAATAAATATCTGATGGTCCCACAAATATTAGCCTGGGCCCGCCCATCCTAAGCGTGACGCAACACGAGGGCCTGTTGCGAGCTTAGTCTGGCCAGGCAAGCTATCTACAGCTCTTCCAAGCTCCCGAAAAATCGGGAACCAATCAACTTTGAGCATCTCCAACGGCCCTGGGTAGAGGCGTGTTCAAGGCACTGACGTAGTAGAACTGCGACCGGAAGCCATAGATTGTTTACAGAATCTATGCCGGAAGCGCTTCATTCACGCTTCCGCATCTATTACGCATAGATGCTGTATTGAAAGAATTCAACGGGAAGTTCTCATTGAAAACGGAGCAAAGAGCAGCCCTGGAGGTATTTATTGAAAGGAAGGACGCTTTCGCCTTGCTCCCGACCGGCTTCGGTAAGAGTTTAATCTACCAGTTAGCCCCGTCGCGTCGCATACGTCAGAGGAAAGAGTGATGTGATTGGTTTAAGCTTCGTCACAGCCTTTTCTGGCTTCGACCAGTAGCAAACTGAGGCATTTCAGGGAGGCGGGTCAACCACGGGCTCTGGGAAACGGTTGGGCTTGATATCTTGTCCAGACCAATAGCTCGTAGAGCTTTGTCGCGTTAGTCAGACTAACAAAAATAGCTTGTACATCTACACTGTTTTAAAAACTCGGAACCCTTAAAGGTACCTCGGTTGTACCTCTCAGGATCCTTTAAATATTTGATGACCCGTCCAACAAAGCGTTTTCTAATGAGGAGGAAGTCCAAACGAAGGTTAAGACCTCACTCACACTGATAATACACACAAAAAGAGGGTTCTTTCAGGGTTCATTCAGGGTTCATTGAATAATTTTAGGGTTCTTAGCTTCAAAAAGGGTTCTGCTTGGGTTTCGCCATTTTCTCAAAAGGAAGGTTTGTTAGAGGAGTCTAAATGGAACCTTTCCATGGAGAACCTTAAAGGTTCTCATAAGTGTTGTAACTTTTTTTTTTTTTTTTTTTTTTTTTTTTGTGGAAGGAGATTGGCTGACCATAATATAAACACACTCCCTGGCCACTGTAATAGGAACTTGTTCTTGATTCTAAGATCCCTGTTCTGGGCTGCAGGAGTGGAACCCAATGTGGTGTTCTGCTGTTGCTGAGATGCTTTTCTGCTCACCACAGTTGTAAAGAGTGACTTATGAGTTACTATATCCTTCCTGTCAGTTCAAACTGCTCAATCTGTCCATTTTCCTCCGACACTCTCATCAAGGCGTTTGTTTCTCACTCAGGCCCTGTCCACACGGCAACGGATTCAGGTGAATCTGATAAAATTGTTTATCGTTTCGGCCTGGCGTCCACACGGCACCGGCGTTTTGGGTGCCCCAAAACGAAATCTTTTGAGAACAGGTTCCAGAGTGAAAAAATCTGGCAACGGAGCCGTTGCGAAGTCGTCTGGATGAGTAGAATGGATTTGTTTATGATGACGTCACAACCACATGGGCTTCACGCCGGGTAGAAGTGTAACGAACTTGATGCGATTTGTCAACAAATCCCATAACTTGGTTCATGAAACGCGCTTACAAAATATTTTCACTGTGAATATTTATTGTGTAAATGGTGCAAAGTGAGAGAGAGAGAGAGAGAGAGAGAGAGAGAATAGCCCTTAGGGCAGAGTCAATCCCGCCAGCAAATATAGGGGAAAAAAAAAGGAGTGATCTCACCTCTTCAGATGTTGGTTTAAGTCCGACAATACATTCCTCAAAAAGGGCGTAGAACAGGGGTGTCAAACCTGATCCATAAAGGGCCGTGTGGCTGCAGGTTTTCATTCCAGCCATGCAGCAGCACCCTAATTTGGCTTATTCAATCAACTGACACACCCACCCTTTAATCAAGGGTGGGTGTGGCTGCAAGTATTTGACTGTGTGAAGACAGTTCAGTTGATTGAATGAGCCAAGTCAGGTGTGCTGCTGCATGGCTGGAATGAAAACCCGCAGCCACACGGCCCTTTATGGATCAGGTTTGACACCCCTGGCGTAGAAGAACAAAGTAATCCATCAACGTGTAGCATTCAGTTTATTCCGGACCATTAAAGAATTCTGGAGGATATCAGAATGTTGGCGTACCGGCTTCCATCTACCCCCGTTTATTCCTCTTTCCACGTCTCCATTCAAAAAACGAGCACATGATTTAAAGGCACTACCGGTATATCCATAGGATAGGGAGTGAGAAAGTGTGTGCATGTGACCGTGACAGGGATAGTCACTGTGCGCATGCGCAGTTATGCGCATGCGTCTACTTCTTCTATTGTTCTGGTGTCTCCGATGGGACCGTCTTGCAGCGCACGTAGAGGTGCGGCATGTGTATTGCATCGCTTTCAGCAAGCGTTGTGTTGCCATATGAACCTGATATTTTACTGATCCGTTGCCCATGTGGACGCAATATTTTAAAAAAAAATCTCGCTGTCGTGTGGATGTAGCCTCACTCACTCAGTGTTTTTTGCACCATTCTGTGTAAACTCTAGACAGCCATTTTTGAAATGCTCAAACCAGCCGACCATCTGGCTCAAACCAACACCCATGCCACACTTTGAGATCGCAGTTTTTCCCATTCTGATGTTTGAACATTAACTGAAGCGCTTGATTTGGATCTGCAGGTGGATGGGTGTTCCTAACACAGTGGCCGAGGAGTCGTTTAAATGTAATGATGTGTGTTTTTGTTTTAAACTTGGAGCTCAACTTTTTCAGTTACCTTTTGGTGGCGTTTCCATTACAGAGCTCCTCGTGCGAGTCAGCAGTGTTGCATGTTTCATTTCCTCCCAATTCTTGGAAAATGACTCTTACTTTTTCATGAATGACAAAAAAAAAAACCCAGAGCTAAAGTCACATTGGGTGAGTTTCAATTCAATAAACTGTCAGTTTGTTCATTGAATTCTGTTTAAAAAGCAGAGTTTTTGGGATGAGTTGATGGAGGAAATGTGGACTGATGGGTAATATCTGGGATTTATCATACACGCCTCTCCTGAACCGGGTCTGGCTGATTATCTGACAAAATATCAGATCACGGTTATTGATTTCTATGATGCACGACATGTTTCAGGATGCACCGTATAGGTTTCCTTACAAACCGATCGCAAATACAGAGGCACTGCTCGATGATTGATTGTAGACATTAAACAAATCTTTATTTTTTTATTTGAATGAGAGGGAGTGCAGTGTCTGCATTAAATCAGCTGCTTCAAGACAGTTTGTTAAATAATTTTTAAAAATCGTAATTTATCGTGAAAGCTGTTATATCGCCCAGCCCTAGTGGATACATGTACATTTCTAGAATGTAGAAATTGACATGTTTAACACGTGTAATAAAAATAATAATGATTCAAAACAGTATGTTGAAGTTGAATTGATAAATATTGGCAAATATTTTTCTGATACAGATGTGACGGCGATGTTACTCAGCACTCTTTATTAACTGCAGCTTCGAAGCTGCACTACATGTTAAAACATCATCAGTTCTTACTTCCATGTCATGATTATAATCCCGAGGAACGGTTCCTTTCATCAGCCAGGAAGGGAGCGTGACCTGTAGTTCCTCTGCTTCGACGTTTCTGATGTTGATTTGCAGCAGAACAGATGTGAGAGGTGGGAGATGAACCTCTTCTCTTCCTGCTGTTATTACATTTTTTTTTTTCCCCACAAGTCAGAGAGAATTTCTTCACCACTCAAGTCTCGGAGCACTTCCTATGGCGGTGCTGTCCCTAACAATTTCTGGAGAAGTGTGTGTGTGTGTGTGTGTGTGTGTGTATTTTGGAAGTATTTCTCATGCTCTTCCAGTCTCTTTTGCAGGAGATGGAGCTTTATTGTACAGTATTGTGTCTGATATTGAGATGAATTCGTCAGGCAGTGGGGCTGTAAACCTCAGACTTCCAGATGGTGATACAATTTAGAGTCTTAAAGCGAGACGGCCTTTCAATTTCATAAACTCGGTGAAATTTAGTTCCGTCTGAAATGTGGTGATTGTGATATCTGTTTATTTCTGTAATATCTCACAAAATATCAGGCCGTTCTGTGGCTGGGAAGTTATTTAATTTGAGGGGATTAAAGCAAATAATGTGCATGAAATCGCTCGCTTGGCGCAGTCAAGCCGACAGAGGAAGTCCATGTGCGCATGCGCAGGTTTATCTTCTTCTTTTGGGTTTTACAGCAGCTGGCATCCACAGTGTCGCATTACTGCCATCTACAGGTTTACCTTTGAGCGTGCACTGACAGTTCCATCATTCTGTCGCTAAACGAACAGCTGATCACACCGAGGTGCTCGCTGAGCGCCAATATTTATTAGTTTGGTCCTGCGTTTCCTTTCCTTCATATATAACATAACGTCTTTTCTTCTCGCTTTCTTTCCGTTACTGTAGTCGCTCTTTCACGTTTCATTCGCACACTCGCATCCTCCATTTTTCTCTCCTGTTTCAAATTTGTATCCCACAATGCCTTGCGTGAACGGGGAAAGCCCACTACGTGATGTGATGCATGATGTAGTATCTTGTATTGGGTCATGGTGAAGCAGGAAAAAATAGCGGAGAATTCAGGGCCACGTGGAGATAAATTCATTAATTTTTCCATTTAAAAAAAAAAAATTGGAAGTCTGTGATTCGAATTCAGTAGCTTTCGGTCACTAAGCAAAAATAACTGGGTGTCGGGGAAAATTCTTTTTATGACCTACACTTGAAACCTGAACGCCGGTCTACCTTTAAGGTTTAGCTAAATTAATTTAAGTTCCGTATACGGAGCTTTACGCAATTAAATCTTAGAATTTGGACATCAGGATGTCCCCGTTTTTGTGTTTTTAAATAGATTGAATGGTTCACGTTATTGTTCTAATTGACTTTAAAGTTCAGTTGTTTTAATTGATTTGATTCAGCTCCTCATTTGTTCGAGTATCCTCTGATTGATATGTGATCAGAATCTGGAGTAGGCCTCCTGTTAATTCACTGATGATGATGGAGAGACGGACTGTTGTAAAGGTATAGGAGTTAAATGCAAATCGTTTTGCAAGCCAGTTTGAAACTTATTTTATTTTTTTTTATAAACACGCTGGTTGTCTAACTTTTCAATAAATCGGTTTTTGATTGTTGCCTTGATTCGTTTCAGCCAATTAAATCTGTGCAGCAATCAAAACTGGTCGATCGTTACACACCTAATATTTAAAAAAAAAAAATTTTGGAATGACTTTTTATTCTGATCTGCTTCCACATTGGAGTGGATGTGTCCATTCATATCAATCTGTAGTTCTTAGAACTCAGAAAAACCAGATCTCTGACATGGAAAAGTGCACTGCTACATCCATCCATCCATCCATCCATATTATCCATCCATCCATCCATCCATCCATCCATCCATCCATCCATCCCTATTAGCCATCCATCCATCCCTATTAGCCATCCATCCATCCCTATTAGCCATCCATCCATCCATCCATCCATCCATCCATCCCTATTAGCCATCCATCCATCCCTATTAGCCATCCATCCATCCATCCATCCATCCATCCCTATTAGCCATCCATCCATCCCTATTAGCCATCTATCCATCCATCCATCCCTATTAGCCATCCATCCATCCATCCATCCATCCATCCATCCATCCCTATTAGCCATCCATCCATCCCTATTAGCCATCCATCCATCCATCCCTATTAGCCATCCATCCATCCCTATTAGCCATCACGGCGGAAGCTGGAGCCAAACTCAGCTGACTTCAGGTGAGAAGCCGCGTTCACCCTGGCCAGGTTGCTGATCTGTTGCAGATAGAACATTCATTCACTCACTTTCACATTCACATCTGCTGGTAAGTTAGAGTAGCTGGTTGGTCTAATCCGCATGTCTTTGGACTATCTGAGGCAACCAGAGCACCTGGAGGAAACCTATGCAGGCATGCAATTGGCTACGAGATTTGAACCCAGAGCCTTCTTGCTGTCAGGTGACTGTGATGACCACTGCACCACTGTGACGCCAAGGTTGCATTCATTCAACTTGGAGTTCCAACATCCATCTTGAAGAGTTCTCTGATGTCGTGATGTTATGGCGGCACACGCTCTGCCCTAAACCTAATTCCATCAGCAATGGTTTACACTTGATTTTCTCTTGACGTGAAACTTTAACATGTGAGAAGAATAAGAGTTGTAAATTTAAACGCAAAGGTCGTTTTTATGAGCAAAGAAGAGCGGGTTAACATGGTGCAAGTTATACGTCATTTCTCTTCACTAATCCTGCAGATGTAGATCATCTTCTGTGTTTATCAAATTCAGAGTCTAGGCGTAGATATGATCTTGCTCTGGACATCCATGTTTGTTTTTTCTGAGCTAGAGCACTGGAATGTTCTCAGATCCAAACTCTGGGAATGTCAGCTTGGAACTTGTGTGAATTCCGAGTCCGGCGTATTGCAGCATTGCTCTTTTACTTAAATATTGCAGGACGAAGTTCTGCAGATCTCCTCAGCCTTCGTGAGTTAAAGCCAGCGTAGAGAAACAAAATGCTGAGCGTAGCACTGGCACACGACGGAGACTAAAAGGAGCACAGGCAAGTTGCCCAGGATGTCAGAAGTGCCCTTTATCCCGGGACACTAATCTGATCTACGATGTACAATCCTTCTGTACTCCAGAGCATATGGAGAAAAATGGATTTACTGAACCAGGCTTAAAAACTTGATTACCAAACTTAACAGACCTCAGAAATGAGGTTTATATTGGTGCATTTGTTTGATCACTTCCGTCTGAAAGCTTTTCAAGAGATCGTAATCTCAGTGCTGGTTTATTGCAGTTTCTTTCATTTTTGCTCTTATGTTTCAGAAGGGAGAAAAAAAGAAATTACAAGAAGTTATTTCCTCTGACTCGGCTGCGGGAGTTAATTTTTGCTGCTTTGCACGCAGGAGATCTACAGATTAAACAACAACGTTAGTCACGTCTAAGCTTCAATAAAACTTTACGGAAATGAAGATTTAACGGAGTTCAGGTTTTTCAATAAACACTGAATTCTACTCGGAGTGTATTTGACGCAAAAGCCCTGTTCAGATGGGATTAGTTTATCAGCAGGATGTCACATGATCATGTTTCCTTCACGGCATGGCGTCCAATCAGTTAAAGAGATGCCCGAGTACAGAACAGACGCTGGCTCTTAGTTCAGTTTGGGGTGAAACTAAATTTCCAGCAACAAATTTTAAAATACAATAAAATAATCCACGTATATGAGAAGCATCTTTTTTGGGTTTCGTGGTGTGGGAAGTGTTGGTCTTTTTTTTTTTTTTCTAAAGATACAACCCCGATTCCAAAAAAGTTGGGATAAAGTACAAATTGTAAATAAAAACGGAATGCAATAATTTACAAATCTCACAAACTGATATTGTATTCACAATAGAACATAGACAACATATCACATGTCGAAAGTGAGACATTTTGAAATTTCATGCCAAATATTGGCTCATTTGAAATTTCATGACAGCAACACATCTCAAAAAAGTTGGGACAGGGGCAATAAGAGGCTGGAAAAGTTAAAGGTACAAAAAAGGAACAGCTGGAGGACCAAATTGCAACTCATTAGGTCAATTGGCAATAGGTCATTAACATGACTGGGTATAAAAAGAGCATCTTGGAGTGGCAGCGGCTCTCAGAAGTAAAGATGGGAAGAGGATCACCAATCCCCCTAATTCTGCGCCGACAAATAGTGGAGCAATATCAGAAAGGAGTTCGACAGTGTAAAATTGCAAAGAGTTTGAACATATCATCATCTACAGTGCATAATATCATCAAAAGATTCAGAGAATCTGGAAGAATCTCTGTGCGTAAGGGTCAAGGCCGGAAAACCATACTGGGTGCCCGTGATCTTCGGGCCCTTAGACGGCACTGCATCACATACAGGCATGCTTCTGTATTGGAAATCACAAAATGGGCTCAGGAATATTTCCAGAGTACATTATCTGTGAACACAATTCACCGTGCCATCCGCCGCTGCCAGCTAAAACTCTACAGTTCAAAGAAGAAGCCGTATCTAAACATGATCCAGAAGCGCAGACGTCTTCTCTGGGCCAAGGCTCATTTAAAATGGACTGTGGCAAAGTGGAAAACTGTTCTGTGGTCAGACGAATCAAAATTTGAAGTTCTTTATGGAAATCAGGGACGCCGTGTCATTCGGACTAAAGAGGAGAAGGACGACCCAAGTTGTTATCGGCGCTCAGTTCAGAAGCCTGCATCTCTGATGGTATGGGGTTGCATTAGTGCGTGTGGCATGGGCAGCTTACACATCTGGAAAGACACCATCAATGCTGAAAGGTATATCCAGGTTCTAGAGCAACATATGCTCCCATCCAGACGACGTCTCTTTCAGGGAAGACCTTGCATTTTCCAACATGACAATGCCAAACCACATACTGCATCAATTACAGCATCATGGCTGCGTAGAAGAAGGGTCCGGGTACTGAACTGGCCAGCCTGCAGTCCAGATCTTTCACCCATAGAAAACATTTGGCGCATCATAAAACGGAAGATACGACAAAAAAGACCTAAGACAGCTGAGCAACTAGAATCCTACATTAGACAAGAATGGGTTAACATTCCTATCCCTAAACTTGAGCAACTTGTCTCCTCAGTCCCCAGACGTTTACAGACTGTTGTAAAGAGAAAAGGGGATGTCTCACAGTGGGAAACATGGCCTTGTCCCAACTTTTTTGAGATGTGTTGTTGTCATGAAATTTAAAATCACCTATTTTTTCTCTTTAAATGATACATTTTCTCAGTTTAAACATTTGATATGTCATCTATGTTCTATTCTGAATAAAATATGGAATTTTGAAACTTCCACATCATTGCATTCCATTTTTATTTACAATTTGTACTCTTGTCCCAACTTTTTTGGAATTGGGGTTGTATATTAAACTGACAGAGTAGCTCATGTAAAACAGGGCGTTACATTTTTCATGTATTTTACGTTTTCGTCCCGTCTCGATGGGGCTGAAGTGTGTTTTTTAAATCCTGCAGCTGTATCTAAAGACTTAATGGTGACGTACTCTCTGACTGAAGCTGTATTCAGAGAGGATTAAATTTCCACAGGGTCCTGGGGTAAGTTCCTGTTGTGCAGGTGTTTCTGTGATGACCTCGGTTCCGTGTGGATCGACCACGCCAGTGTTTTTCCTTGTTTGAGAAAATGACAGGTATAAGGCGTTACTTTACATTCACACGTGCACAATATCAGCTTTACTTTTTCTATAAATAATAATTCGTATCACTAACCATTCATGAAATATATCTAATGGCTCGTGGGTGCATGGGGGGAGGGGTCAATTTTGTTTACCTCGCTGTTTACTTGGTCACGGTGTATGATTGGACGTTTACCTCCACATTTTATATGGTCATGGTGTTTCATTGGACGTTTACCTTGCAGTTTATTTGGTCACGGTGGATGAGCGGGCGTTTACCTCTCGGTTTGTTTGCTTGGTCACTGTGGATGAGCGGGTGTTTACCTCACGGTTTGTTTATTTGGTCACTGTGGATGAGTGGGGGTTTACCTCACGGTTTGTTTATTTGGTCACTGTGGATGAGCGAGGGTTTACCTCACGGTTTGTTTATTTGGTCACGGTGGATGAGCGGGTGTTTACCTCACGGTTTGTTTGCTTGGTCACTGTGGATGAGCGGGTGTTTACCTCACGGTTTGTTTATTTGGTCACTGTGGATGAGCGGGGGTTTACCTCTCGGTTTGTTTGCTTGGTCACTGTGGATGAGCGGGTGTTTACCTCACGGTTTGTTTATTTGGTCACTGTGGATGAGCGGGGGTTTACCTCGCAGTTTGTTTATTTGGTCACTGTGGATGAGTGGGTGTTTACCTCATGGTTTGTTTATTTGGTCACGGTGGATGAGCGGGTGTTTACATCATGGTTTGTTTGCTTGCTTGGTCACTGTGGATGAACGGGGGTTTACATCATGGTTTGTTTGCTTGCTTGGTCACTGTGGATGAACGGGGGTTTACCTCGCAGTTTGTTTATTTGGTCACTGTGGATGAGCGGGTGTTTACCTCACGGTTTGTTTGCTTGCTTGGTCACTGTGGATGAACGGGGGTTTACCTCGCAGTTTGTTTATTTGGTCACGGTGGATGAGCGGGCATTTACCTCGCAGTTTGTTTGCTTGGTCACTGTGGATGAGCGGGCATTCATCTTACAATGACAGAGTAATATATTGTCCGTGTGTGAGTTTGTGTTTTTTCTTCAGTGTAGATCGGAACCTCAGGCTTCCTTACAGTATGACTTTGATTAATAAGTCAATGATTTGACGATGCTGTTGAATCTGTCATGATGCGATACTGTTTCACAGCCATCGATCAACATGTGACCAGTTTTATTCAGGCTTACTTTTGGTTCATGATTGATGAAGAGAAGAACTATTTTAAAAGGGTCAGAGTTACGGGAAAATCACCCTGCTGGCCTGTTCAATTATTTACACATCCGTTATTTTCTTTACTTGCCAGTTCATCCTTTTTCTTTATTTATTTTTTGTAATGAATGGTTTTTGCTTCGATTTTGATTTCTTTTAAATCGATGTGTAAAGACTCTCCAGGAAGTGCCTGTTTCTCCCTCATCTTGCACCGAAACCCAAATTAGCTAAAATTAAAAAAAAACATGAAACGGATGTGTCTGAGAAGCGACGCTGAGACGCTCAGGGGATTTTGGGTACGTTGTTGAGTCTCTATAACAGGTACAGCATACATACATGTCTGTATGTGGTCATGTGACCTAGTAATGATCAATCTTGTTCAGCCACGCCCTGTAGAACAAGCGCTTGTAGTAACGGGCAATAAAGAATATTGGATTAAAATGAGATGTGTGTGTGGAACACGTTTACATCATGAAGACACGCCCAGGTCTGTTTAAAAATAAATAAATAAATTGTTGCTTTCTGGGTGTTTTTTAAAAAAAAAAGTTTGATCAATACAGTTAGAGCAGGCTATTACTGCAAATGCAAAATGTAATTACTAAAATAAATGAGATGCACTTAAGCGTTATACACCATCGGATGACATCAGACGGATATATTTATACTGCAATATCTCCAGCTTCACTTTCTAATTAGAAAAGCATTGGCTTAGATTTTGGGAAACTATAGACCTCTGCAGTCCTGTGACCCGCCAGCTGCTTTTACCACACTGATGAGAAAATATCTTCAGTACACAAATACACGTGGCTCCATGGGGTAAGCGGTGACTCCAATGGGTCGGCTGAAACAGTCACGTTTTTATAGGGATCGTATTTTAAAAGACTACAAGTGTGTTTTCCAGGTCTAAAAAACCAATTTAACACAAATTAAGAAGTGTGAACGGTGAAGCTGAAACCCTGGAGAACAGAGAGCCGTTATGATTCCTGGACCATAATTAATACAGTCCTGACTCTCCTGAAGATGATCACGATGGCCCCGCTGTGCTCTCGGAGAGAGAAGTCACTCCAGCCCATCAACGATCTGCACTATTTATATCTCCGGCTCACGTGGTGAAGGAAACGTCGGCCGAATGTCGGATCCTGGGTTTGTTACCATGTGGAACATGTCTTTAAGGCGATCCGCCTCAGGAATGTGGACTGTTTGGATCGAGAGACGGGACAGAACATTCCAGTGTGTATACAGCTGTGACACTTGCCTGCGTTCACATCGGAGATGTTTGCTGCTGGCGCCGTGCTCGCGCTTGCTTTCAGTGAAGATGTGACAAAACCTGAAATATTTGTGTAATATTTCAGATAAGACTGTCTAACGCGAATGCTCTGGATTCCAAGAATCATTTCATACCCCATTAATGTCTCGGATGAACGTTTTTTAAATGCTGAGCTCGGTCTTGTTGTTGTTCCTGTTCTCATCTCATCACAGCTTGTTCTCCGCTCAATCACCGCACTCCTGGAGAACCTTGACGCCGTTGGATCACATCGTGGTGTGTAATTACTCTTGGCTCGTGATGATGTTTTTATGGAGAAATCAAACATTTCCAGCATGATGGTTGATGTTGGAGCTGGAGGAAGCTGGGGAGAGCTGCACACCTGCCAACGTTCATGCTCTCTGACCACACCCCCTCCCTTCTGCAACGGAAGGATTTGAAGTTACTTGAGATGCTAATGAAATCGGCCGATTTCCTTAACAGATTGTGTCAAGCATAACGTTCTACATATCGGAATTGATGATGATCTTCGAACAGTGGAAATCAGTAAATGGTGTATTCGATATTTCAACGATAGGACCAAATCTGATATGATGTATGATTTCCGTATCGCAGCCTTGGATTTTGTGATCCAGTTTTGTTCAGGCATCCTGTTAATTCATGATCGATTACGACGTAGAAAGGATTGTTCAATTATTTATACACAAATTCATCTTTTTTTTTGGGGGGGGGAGGGTTAATGATCGCACGTACGATTTTTGCATCAATTCATTATGGCTATTGTCTTTTAAACTGATGCGTAGGTGTAGAGACTCAAGGAAGCTCTCGCACAAAAACCAAAATATTTTAAAAGTAAAGAATATCCATGAGCTTAAAGGGACGTGTCTGGGAAGTGACACTTCTGGGGATTTTAAGTATGTTCTTGAACTCATGGCCTACAGACGTGTTCATATATGGTCCTGATCGAAACACTGATGTGAGCATGGTGTGTGTTCAGGACGGTCAACCTCAACTCGCTATCCATTAACGTCAGTGTCCACCAGCCGGCGGGTGTGTCGTTGCATGATGGGCTTTCATGCTCGTTTTCCATGCTGTTCGGTCCCTTGTGTCATTTGCAGTGAGGCTGGTCACCTTTAGGTCGTTTGTGACCACACCACACCATGTTTTGCGTGGCCTACCCCTTCTTTTCCGCCCATCAACCTGGATGTTCCTTATGATGTTAATACAGCTCTCAGCCCTTTCTACATGTCCAAACCATCGCAGCCGCTTACATCTGATAGCAGTCACGAGGTCAACCATCTCGAGCCTTGCGCGCAAGTCACTCACGCTGGTAACATCATCGGGTTCGACACCACGCATCCACCTTAGCGTCACCCACTCGTTTCTCTCCAGCCTTGCCATGCCGAGCTTCCTAGTGGCCCAGCATTCACTGGCGTACAGCATGGCACCCTTAACACAGCTTCCATACACCCTACCCCGTGTTTGAAATGACAAGCTCTTGCAAGACAGTATAGGCAGCAGCTCCCTGAATTTGCCCCAGGCGGCTCTCGTCCTCGTGAATTTCCTAGATAGCAAAAGGAATCCACCACATCCGTAAACTCGCAAACAAATCATTATATGAATAAATTAATGGGGCGGGGCTTAGTTTGGTCTCTTATTAACTAACACACCTGGAATCCCCGCCCATTTTCCCTTTCCGTCAGCATTCGTAAACTTTTTGGCTCTCCATTCAAGTCTCGATTTTCCTTCTTGAAAGATTCGCTAACAGTGCCTTTGCTTTCTACGGAAGCTGAGAGAGGCCCTTCATATAATCTTTTTTTTATTCACCTTGTTATCCCGAGATAACGACATAATTAATTCAGGATCTCGAGAAAACAACACAACTAATTCGAGATCTCGAGAAAACAAAACCGTTATTTCATGATAGCTGGATCACTGTATCTCCGTCGGTAGAGACGAAGCCAGGCCAGTCTTCTGCGGAGGTGCCGCGGACTAATTTTGAAATTATCCCTTATTAAAAGACTTAATGCAATCTCTCCCTGTGTCAACCCCTGATCAAAATATTGCCTTATTAGCTGATCGATTTATTCCAGACATTCTAATGACCAAAGTTGCGTCTATACAGAATGAGAAATAGCCCCGAAGTCAGCATATCACAAGTCTCTTGGCGCACCTGAATGAACCATTTCTCAGCTGTTTACTCGAGATCATGAAATAATTGTTTTGTTTTCTCGAGATCTTGAAATAACGGTTTTGTTTTCTCAAGATCTTGAATTAGTTGTTGTTTTCTCGAGATCCTGAATTAATTATGTCGTTATCTCGGGATAACAAGGTGAATAAAAAAAAAAAGGATTATATGAAGGGCCTCTCTCGGCTTCCGTAACTTTCTGTCGTTGGAAATGCAGAATGTTTTGAGTTCATGAATGTGAAATAAAATCCAGTGGTGATGATTGATTGATGGATATTTAACTTGGGCTAATGTTACATGCGTGTATATATTTTAAATAATATCAACTGGCGTTGAGTGGTCTGTCAGATGTATTCCATTCAGCTCGCATACGAGTCGAAGCCACATTGCTTTCAGGTGTTTAATGTGTCTTTCTCTTTCAAAATTCTCTCAAAATCTTTGTTTACAAATTGTCGCTCGCTGGCGCGGAAGTTTTACTTCTCTGACGTCATGTTGTCTTGACAACCACGCAATATCGTAACCCATATTCAACGCTCATTCTGCATTGGGTAGAGTGACGTAATACACGTAGGATAAGTGATATGCTAATAATATTATTGCATGCTATCAAACCAAATGAATGAAACCCGCTAGAAGGGAATAGAACACGTGTTTTTATTCCATCGAAAAAGTGTCCTGCATGGATAATAATAATTTTAATATATTAAACATCAGTTACTGTTTATTTGGGATGCCATTGAAAATCAAAAGGATGATTTTTTTTTTTTTTTACAATGAAATAACAGCTTAAACATTTCCAACCGTGAAGTGTGTGTGTGTGTAATACTTTTCCAATAATTTTTAATTGAAGTGATCATTCTGAAACGAGTTTAAACAATGCCTTGTGCTCGTCAGTGCAGATGCGTTGAAAACAGTTTGAGTACAGCTTTATCGAAAACAGATTGCGTAGATTTTTTTAATTATCCTGTTTGCTGTGTCTTTACCAGCTTGGCATTCTTCTTCTTCTTCTTCTTCTTCTTCAGGGATTGTCAGGTCTGTAGCCATGAAGGAAAGCTAACGAAAATGTGCTTGGAGGCAGAGTCATGGCATACAGGGTTTCATCTTTTGTGTACGCGCTGTAGGAGGCTCGCAGGCAGCCACGCTTACAGCAGTAACGAGACACCAGCGTAACCCGAGTAACACGAAGCTGTCAGTTCAGGTTGCACTAACGAGCCCTGAGTGGAGCTGCATCACTCTCAACCTCACGTGGTGTCACTGCATCACCCCCATAATCAGGCGAACCTAAAACTCCTGGGGGGGCAAAACCTCGCCAAAATGGTAACTGACCCGAGCTACTGCATTAACTCTCTCTCTCTCTCTCTCTCTCTCTCATAATATAAAAACAAGCAAATAGATATAAAAGAAAAATGTCCATGTGCTTAGCGCTTATAATGAACACCGAAACGGGTTCTGATCCTGAAAACTCCACCTGAATGCTGATTCTGATTCTACAGAAGCACTGACGTTTCAGGAAAACTCTTCAGTGGGCGGGGCTACACGAGCTGAAACTCAGCATCATTGGTAGCCTGGCAAGCCAGACTAAATGTGAATATTTAGTCTGGCCTCGATCCGTAGACGTTTCCGAAGAGTGTAGGAGGAACAACCCGCTGTCTTTCAAACTGTCTCTGTGCGTATAGGCCAACGCTCTGACCAATCAGCGCAACTGTGACGTAGTCAGAGCGACAGAAAGCAGTGGGGGAGGCCTTGAAATAAATAATTTTTCAAAATGCGTATTAATTAATAAACAGGTTCTAGATATTAAGAAGTTTGGAGATAATGACCACAAGTTTGGAGTCTGTACCACATACACTCATTTTTTTTTTTTTTTCCAAGTGTTTTTCAAGGGTTTGCTTAAACTGTTTTTGAGAGTTTTTATTTAGTGGTGTTTGGTGAAATAATTTCCCTTAAATTTAAAATAACGGGAAAATAAGAAACAATCAAAAAGTAATGTTTCAAAGCTGTTTATTAATTCTTCGTACTGCACAAACTAGCCCCATCCTTTTGGCTACGAGCGGAGCCAGCTGGTAGATCAGACTTTTGCCATAGCCGGTCGGCAAAACAGCGAAAACATCCTTCTTGAAAAGGAATGAGCGGAGAGCCTCTTCCTGCTCATGTTTCAACCAAAACTCCAAGTCTAATTCTTCTAAAACTGATTCCAAAGCGGAGTCAAACGCGCGCTGTTCACTAGCCGTAGCCATCTTTCCTGTTGCGCTTTCTCCTTGTCATCACTCCTGCAAAAGCCCGCCCAAAGAATCCAAACAAAAACCTTGCGTTGTGATTGGCGGGCACGATTTGATGCCCGGGGTGTTTTTGTTTATATGGTGCGAGGCTAGACCCGCTCGCTAGGCAAAAATATTTTTGTCCGCTAGGCGGGTGGGTCTAGTTTACTAGGCTACATCATTGGCCCAATCACACCTAATATGCAAATTTTAAATAATGATGATGACTGGAAACTCGTCCTCCAACACCCTGTGAGCTCATTTTACTGTTGGAACGTTTTAACTTTTTGACTCGACCGAGTTTATTCAGAAGTGTGTTTATAGTTCAGTACTAAGTATTTAGACTTTTTTTTTTTGTAAGTTCATATGTGATCATCGTGCACTTCCTGTTCCTTGAATTCTTTGTACAAATTTGGACGTACTGTACGCGTATGAGATGTTTCATCAGGTGAGACGTATCGTCTCCTCCCATCACATGACCTGAGGCATCGTTTGCACCCAGGCGTAGAAGTAGACTCCGCCTCTCCACTATCAATGGCCCTCAATCTCGCCGTATCCCACTCAGAGCTTCGATTCTCGACAATTTTTGTGTAATGATACCGTACTGTTTCAAATGTCAAATTTAGAGATGACTGGAGAAATTGTAGCCATAGGAACACCTGGACATCCACCTGCTGTTTGATACAGTTCTCTAATCAGCCAATGCACGATGCATCAAATCACGCAGATCCAAATCAAGGGCTGCAGTTAATTTTCACGATGTTCAAACATCAGAACGGGAAAAATTATGATCTCGCAGTGACTGGCTTTCTCTCACTGTGGTATGGGTGTTGGTTTGAGCCAGATGAGTATGAGGTTTGAGTGTTTCAGAAGCTGCTGATCTCCTACTGGGGTTTTCACACACAATCAACAGTCTGTAGAGATTACACAGAATGGTGCGGAAAGCAAAAAACATGTCAGTGAGTGACAGTTCTGTGGGTGGAAACAAACGCATTGTTGATAAGAGAGGGTCAGAGATCAGAAAATGGCCAGATTGAGCAGTTTGAGATCTTTTGCCAGGAAGGATATAGTAACTCGTATAATCACTCTTTACAACCGTGGTGAGCAGAAAAGCATCTCAGCAACAGCAGAACAACACACCGGGTTCCACTCCTGCAGCCGAGAACACATTCCTATTAAAGTGGCCGGTGAGTGTAGAGTGAAAATGCACTCATGGTCATTTTGAGTAAAGGAAGCTTTTTGCTTCTTTCTCTGCCTGATGATGATGATGATGGGATTTTCTCGTTTGCGGTGTTGGCACTGCTGCTCCAGGTTCCAGCCAAGCTGCACATCACAGCAGCGCTCATCAGGCTGGATTTAGATGTTCGGAGCGAGGATGTTAAACCGCTAAGCCCTGTATTTCTCCCCAGCACATTTATTTATTTTATTTGTATTGTTGTTTTTTTTTTTTTTTAAAGAATATCGTTAATTTCCGATAGATTGGAGCCACTAATTCTGCTCTGATGTGTTTCTGTCTCAGGGCTCCGGAGATCATCCTGGGCCTGCCGTTTTGTGAAGCCATAGACATGTGGTCGTTGGGCTGTGTGATCGCGGAGCTGTTCCTGGGCTGGCCTTTATACCCCGGGGCTCTGGAGTACGACCAGGTAATATACGTAAAAAATATCTGAGGAATAAGAATAATAAAGTCCCCACACTCATCATCCGTTCCTCTTCAAACATGTTATAATTTCTATAGAAAGCTCATTCATAGGGACTTGTACAGCACATCATAAACAGGGGTGGGTTTCCCAAGATCATCTTAACGCTAAGAGCATCTTAACTAGGAGAGAGAGTGTCCATTGTGCTGCTCACGCTACCATTTAACGATGATCCTTGTGCTACGATGCTTCTGGGAAACTCGTACCCCTTTTCCACCAGGGCTGGTTCGGGGCCGGTGCTGGTTCACAACTCGTTCAACTTGCGAGCCAGCTGAGAACCAGTTTGCTTTTCCATAGCTCGCGGTGCTAAGGGGAGCCACGTCATTACGTCGCTGTATACGTCAGTTACGTCGCTACGTTTGCATAAACCTTGGCGCAAATATTGAAGCAAAAACAACACGGAAGAAGCAGCAACAACGACAATAATAATAATAATGGCTGACCGCTTAAAAATGTCGATCTTTCGCGGTCTTGTTATTGTTGTTGGTCTTCACAACTCCGCCCCCCCCCCCGCTGACGTAAGCGGTTCTTTCCTCTGGCCCAGCAGAGAGTTGGTGCTAGCCTGGAACCGGTTTTTCTGGCCCAGAACCAGTTCTTTGTCAGTGGAAACAGAAAACCCGGTTCCAAACTAAGCACTGGCCCCGAACCAGCCCTGGAACTGCTTTGGTGGAAAAGGGGCATCAGGCTGGATCAGTAAACGTGTAATTATTGATGTGATGTTTTCCGTAAGGAGATGTTTATGCGCGGAGTCTCCACGTTGTGTCGACGCTTTGTAACGGTCTTTAGGTTTTCCAGAATCTTCAAGACCTAGCCTGCAAAAATTTTGGGGTCTTTTTAACTTTAGACCGTTTAGTCGCCATTTTGTTCCTTTGTCAGTTTTTCCTTTTATGGAGTTTTGTGGGCGTCGCTACTGTAAATGCAAATCAGTTCTGCCGTGCTTTGTGAGTTTCCAGCCGATTGTGTTGCTCAATATAGACCTGAAGAAAATCCGGACTGTTTTTTTAATCTGGCTCAGTTTGGCCTCATGACGTCACTTCCAGACAGATTTACTGAAGTATGAACAAACAAGGAAATGTCGGAATGTTTGTCAGGGTTTCTTTTCAGGTAAATATCGGCTCAACAAGCTGAAATGCGCTAAACGTTTATTCTTGTGTATTAAAAAAAGTCAGGATGATGATAACCCCATCCCTGTGGGTGTGAATCGAAAGCGCTGGTCTCGGAGTCCTCACACATCCCCGTGCGCGTTCTCTGCACGACGTCATCTGCTCTTCAGCGAGCTGTGGCATGTTCTGTCCGCACAAACAGTCCGGAGAGGAATGCGTCCTGCCTTTTCTCTCCGACGCTGGACTGTGTTTGGGACAGCGTGTGTATCCTGTGCTTAGTCTCCTCAAGTGCCACGCCTCCTGTCTCCGGCACTGTTTGGAGACTCTTCGGTCTTCAGGGCACTGTGTGTATGTGTGTGGGGGATGGGTGACAGCAACAGGCCCAGATTAGAACTCTGTTTCTGGGGAAGGCTCACGGGAAGAGAAGCTGCGAGTATTTAAAACTGTGATGGATCTCCCTCAGCGCTGCGGTGCGGTTTCGAGCTCGGCAGACGCTGGCGCTCTGTATTTATCCGGCCCCATTATACTCTAAAGCCCTTCGTAAGCCCAGTGCACAAACACGGAGGTATTTTTACAACCAGGCATCAGATTCACGCCCCACCCTCCTGCTGTGCTGGAGATTACAGTTTGTGTTTTGTTCTCAAAATCCTGAAGGGACGCTCAAGAGGTCAGCGGTTAGGACTGAGTTGGACATTTTATTTGACAGTTGAACTATTGACGCTTTCTCACACGTCGTCAAATCCGGTAACGGATACATCAGTGTTTGTGTTGCCGCTTTGAACGTTGTTTAGGTCCCGAAATGCACGAGTGAGAACGAATCCAAACAGTCTGTTCACACTAGATTCTGTATTCAGGTGAGAAGTAAATGCTCGCTGTAAGTTTTTGTTTCACGCTTGTTGCTAATGAACACGACGCCAAAATACTCTGTAGGGGTGTTCACACGGCAACTTTTACTCCGGGGCTGCCCCGGTAGAGCGTTCACACGGTGCAAAGTTATACCGGTGTAGCCCCTGAAAGCTGCTTAAACCGGTGCAAATCTAACCCTGCTCGGGAGGTGGTTTAAGAAATTTACTCCGGAGTAAATGCTAGTTTGTGGGGCAGCACCGATATAAAATGGGCCGTCTGAACGCTACAGGGGTAGACTCGCTACGCGTGAGGAGAGTTGATTACATACGGGCAT
The DNA here is from genome assembly GCF_027579695.1 of Neoarius graeffei. Taxonomy (NCBI): domain Eukaryota; kingdom Metazoa; phylum Chordata; class Actinopteri; order Siluriformes; family Ariidae; genus Neoarius; species Neoarius graeffei. The sequence goes on from NC_083574.1 coordinate 3,331,213, forward strand.
TGCATAATTTGCATCCTGGTATTTTGCGCTTCCAAAATGGCGAATATCAACAACAACAGAACTGCATGTCTTCCAGTGTTGCCAGGTTGGGCAGTTTTAAGTGCATTTTGGCGGATTTGAACATATTTTGGGCTGGAAAATGTCAGCAGTATCTGGCAACCAGGGTCTTCAAAGTTTGGGAGAATAGCAGGGTACAAATAATTTACAGCAGGGTGCAAAATGGTAAAAAAAAATATATATATATATATATATGAGAGAGAGAGATGCAAGTACGAATTTTTCATGGGGCAGGATGGTTTGGAACAGGCCATCTAAAATTGGGATAACATTTACCCGGGACGGGTATTTGAGGCGGGTCGTCTAGCTTAATCTTGATTAGCGTTGTTACACACGCCAGTGTTTCCCATAGAAATTTTGGAGACTATGGGGGAGGCGTGGGGGTTGTTTAAAATTGAGTGATATGTTAAATATTAAGTTATTACTGAAAAACTATTGATTAAAAAAACAGACACTGAGAAATGGTCCTATAAACAACTTTACCAATATAAAAGATTACCAGGACTACAAAAATGCAGAAAAATAGGCTTTACTTATCCAAATGCACCTGTTGGTTCAAAAGTTAAAGTGCAGAGAACCTCACAGCACAACATGAAGTTACCTTAAAATATAATATAAATGCCTCAGCTTTCATGTAAGAAAAAAAAAACTATTAATACTAGTACTGTGTGCAGGCAGTCTCTCCTGAAGACTAAATTAAACAATAATTATAAACTAATAAAATAAATGGCTCAGGCTTCAGAGAAGAAGAAAACAACAATTTGAACAGAATCTCACAGTATGATGCTGAAGCTGCCTAAACAATGGAAAATAAAATACCATTTGGGCAAAAACGTTGGCATCCATTAATTTCTTGTATTAAGTAAAAAAATATGTTGCCAGATACTGCTGACGTTTTACAGCCCAAAATATGTTCAAAACCCGCCAAAATGCACTTAAAACCGCCCAAATTGGGCAGGAAACCACGCAATCTGGCAACACAGGCGGCAGTAATGGCTGCACTCGTGTCGAGGATGTAAACATAGTTGACGTAGCAACGGACATACATGACATAATGGATGTAATTTACGTTCACAACTTAATTTGCTTTTTTTGTCAGAAATATTTAATATTAATTTTGTGACTCGACTGACAATAGCCGGCGGCATAACAAGCCATAGCCGGCGATTTGCCGCCGGTGACCGGCTACTTTTGAGACCGCTGGGCAACACTGGTGTCTTCATCCATGTTGTTTTCCCAGCGCTTGGTGATGCCATGACAACCGGGAAAAGGAAGCACATTTTCACGCATGTGCATATTTCATTGCTGCATTATTACTATCGTATAGCACGGTCACAAAAACTGCCGTGTGAACGCAAGTGGGGCTGCACCGGTGCTAACACGCTTCTCTCTGGTAAGCAGGTTTGTGACGTGTGTGTGTGTGAACGCTCCACAAAATTTACACCGGTGTAAGATATATCGCGACAAAATACATCGGTGCAGCATCGATGCAAATATGTGCCGTGTGAACACCCCTATTGTGAGGTGTGGTTTTTTTTTTTTTTTTTTTTATGTATAGAGTTATCAGACTTATCTGGTGAAGGAACAACTCCATAGTCCAGGTCTGTAGCAGAAGCAGTTCTGAGACATACTGCTAGCATTTTATGAATTTGTTCTAGAAGAAGAAAAAAATGTATATAATTTCTCCAGACAGTATTAAAAGGCTAGAGCCAAGTGTATTGTAACATCTTTACTTCTAGAGTTAAAAAAAAAAAGTTTCTACTAAGAAACCACAAAGCATAACGTCTGCTGTACACGTCCCCCTGAATGAGCTGTTACTATAGAAACGATAGTGTAACGTTCTTCAGCCAGATCTCCAATCCAAGCATCCGGTTACATGAACGTAAAATCCAGAGCCAATCAAATTCAAGAACTCGACCATACTGTGGTATAAAAATAATTATTCTATAAGCATTCGCTGGATATGAGCAATCGTTCGCTCTGATTGATTGATTGATTGACTACTCTACTACGAGGATATCAGCTCATATACCGTGAGTAGAGAAAAACAAAATGGCGGCACGTGTTGCTGAACCAACCAAGGATGAAATGCAAACTACTCGAAAACAAAACCCCAAAAATATGGAATAAAAGTATTTGATGGTAAGGACGTATTCGCCGGTTTGTTTACGCTCTCAGCGGAAATGATTTTGTCGGACGTTTTGTATAAAAAGCTTTTATTTATTGAATTTGCAAAAAAAAAAAAATGCTCCGTTTCTCAAAATCCAGTGAATTTGGAGAGAACAAAACCGTTATTCCAGTCAATCTCGTCGTGCACGGATTACATGGATTATAGCGCTGTCAGCTCGTGTACGACTCGATTTCATGGAATAACTTAAATATAAAACCATCATTGGTGAGATAACGGTAAGATAGATATTTTAAGTAAAGGGTGTAATTTTGTTTTCAGCGACTTCGGTAAGTTTAACACCTGCCCTTCATCGCACTAATACACACAAATAATCTCTAACACTCTGTACGTCACACTGCAGGTGATGAGGTATTTGCACTGTCTCCGCCCACTTTTTATACTTACTCATTAAAGCAATTACTGAACTTGTGGTTTGTGGATAAAGTTTGTGTCCCCACATTTCACCTTTTAACCTCATTTAGAGGAGTTTTATTTTTAGAACACCCCCCCCCCCCCACACACACACACACACGTGTTGATACTTGCGTGAAGTCTGATATCAGGAGCACGGCCCCGTGACTTGTGAGAATGAAGAGCGCTTGTTTCAGTTTCCCACTTCCTGATTTTATTTCTTTATTTAATATTTTTCCCTCTCTGTAGAGCGGTCTGGTGAAAATGTGAACATTGAAAATGTCACTAAAAAATGAAAACCAGTGAAATCTGAAGTCGGAGTCGGGGGTTTAGCGCCGAACACCACCATCCCCCCACCGCCACCCTCGTCCACGCTCCTTCCTCATGGGGCTCGGGTTCCTTCACACACAGCAGAAAGTATTAATAGCAGAAGCGAACGCCTTCCTGCAGCTCAGCGCGTCGGCATGTGTTTAACAGCAGTGTTTTAGAGACGCAGCTGTTGGAGCTCACTAAGCGAGTGTTCTCCTGGTGCGCGAGTGTTTAGTGATGGTGGTTTTCCCGTCACTCCCTGTGCAGGCTTGGACCCTCCACAGACTCGCTCGCACGCTTCTGGGAAGCTGCAAATATTCCAGGCTGTACGTGCACTTTTTACACAACACTGAAAAAGAAACTGCTGGGTAGAAATTCAGAGGAGTAACAAAGATTGTGTGGGGTTCCACCCCCCCCTCCATATTCCAGAACACTTTCATTCCCGGTTTGCTGATGTAAGAGATCAGAATACCGATGAATCCGCTCCTTGTCTGACCTCATATCTCACTCCTTATTCCTCGCTGTCCAACACGCCAATCAAAACATTTCGTCCCGGGAACCGCGCTCACTTCCTGTCTAATCTTCCTCGTCTAATTCCAAGCACGGATGTTTGTAATTTTCCGGAGCACTGAGTTGATAATCAGAGGAAACGATTTAAAGCATTACATTTTTGACTAAAGCTGCAGGAATGATGCTGTTCTTTTGGTTTGTGCAGAAGAAACAGATTAGATTAGATTTGATTTGATTTATTTCTTAAACCTTGGTTTTTAGTCGTAAGATTTCTGATGGCAGTTTAAGTAGAATCCGGTATTTTAGTGAAACGAAGACTAACGTGTAATCTGTGCAAATCCTCTACGTATAATAAGCCGCTCAATGTGTGTGTATAGAGATAAATATAAAGAGATGTAAATTTAAGCATTTTGTGAAATAAGGCTAATTTTACTCAAAATATTTCCTTTTTTTCCATATGTCTCCAACAAATAAGAAACGTAGCATCAGCGTCCCAAAAATACTCTGAATTATGAATCGAGAGATCAGTGTAATGTTAAATTAGCAAAGGTAACTTAATCTCTTCTTGAGGGATTTATTTGTAATAAAAAAATTTACTGTCTGTTTGTTAAAATAAATCTGGATATGATTTACAAAGATAACGCTGCAGGAAAAGTTGATAACTCCTCCTAAAACTGAATTTATTTTTTTTTTAACCAATTATGCACGAGGGAAAAAAAATCATGCACAGAACGAAAATAATGTATCCTTCTAGTGTACCTCTTTATCTGCTGTTTATTTAACTTGAATTTTAATACATTTTATTATAATTTTTTGTTAAATTCCGATATCCTGCTGTCATTATTTTTCGACAGTGCAGTTAGTAACGATGCAGACGTGTTCGCTGATTTAGGAGACGATATTATCAGTGCTGTTATAAACGTAAATTTTATTTATTTACACACGAGGAGGAAAACTTATTGCTGACATTTAGCTTAATTTATATTTCATTGTCTTTAGAAAATTGGAAAACGGTATATAATTATCTGAGAGAGGAAAAAAATTTCCCCATGAAATCCAGTGCAGCCAGAATTTCATGTCGCGTGTGATTTACTGTGTTTACGTTCAGCCCCGTGTCGGGAGGAGTGCGGGGTGAACGCCTACATATTGACACATTTTTATGCAACAGGTTTCTATGAACTGTAAGTATTCTTAGAGAAATTTAACGTGTGTGTGTGTGTGTGTGTGTGTGTGTTTAAACACGTCATGTTCAGGAAATTCCGTCCTTTGCTTTTACCATGAGTTGGGATTTGACACGGGTGAGAGTTGAAAGGTTAAAGGTTATGTGATCAGGAGTTCCTAAAATTGAGAGAGAGAGAGAGAGAGAGAGAGAGAGCTGTTGAAGACTGCTTACACTGAGTGTCTAATGGATGTTTGTCTTTACACCAGCATGATTCTGACGTCAGGGTGAAGTTTCTCCGTCTCTCTCTCTCTCTCTCTCTCTCTCTCTCTCTCCCCAGTTCACAGGCGTTACTCGTCCACACTGCTCCATGCCGTCAGCTCCAGAATTATTGCTTCCCTTTATAAAAAAAAAAAAAACTGCTGAAATGGAGCGAAACTCCTGCTTTATTAACGGCGCCTTACAGAATATTTAAAATAAATGCTGTCATGTGAAATGTCCAGCAGCTCCAGTGTTCCATTTTGACCATTTCCCTGCTTTATAAATGACACTTTCTCTGCTTTTATGAAACACACACACACACACACACACACACACACAATTTCTCATCTCTCAGAAAAAAAGCAACACAAATTTTAACACACAGGCCAGTAAATGGATATAGAAATAAACAGCTAGAAAATCAGAGCTGTCAAGAGAAAGTGACGGGGGAGAGAGAGAGAAAGTGAGGGGGGAGAAAGTGAAGGGGGAGAGAGAGAGAGGGGGGGGGAGGGAGAGGGGGAGAGAGAGAGAGAGGGGGGGAGGGAGAGGGGGAGAGAGGGGGGGGAGTGAAGGGGGGAGAGGGAGAGAGAGGGGGGGAGGGAGAGTGGGGGGAGAGAGAAAGTGAGGGGGGAGGGAGAGTGGGGGGAGAGAGAAAGTGAGGGGGGAAAGAGAGAGTGAAGGAGAGAGAAAGTGAGGGGGAGAGGTAGACAAAGTGAGGTACAGACAGAGAAGGTGAGAGTTGGACAGCGAGAGAAAGTGAGGGGGGGAGAGAGACAGAGAAAGTGAGGGGGGGAGAGAGACAGAAAGTGAGGGGGGGGAGAGAGACAGAGAAAGTGAGGGGGGGAGAGAGACAGAGAAAGTGAGGGGGGGAGAGAGACAGAGAAAGTGAGGGGGGGAGAGAGACAGAGAAAGTGAGGGGGGGAGAGAGACAGAGAAAGTGAGGGGGGGAGAGAGACAGAGAAAGTGAGGGGGGGAGAGAGACAGAGAAAGTGAGGGGGGGAGAGAGACAGAGAAAGTGAGGGGGGGGAGAGAGACAGAGAAAGTGAGGGGGGGAGAGAGACAGAGAAAGTGAGGGGGGGAGAGAGACAGAGAAAGTGAGGGGGGGAGAGAGACAGAGAAAGTGAGGGGGGGAGAGAGACAGAGAAAGTGAGGGGGGGAGAGAGACAGAGAAAGTGAGGGGGGGAGAGAGACAGAGAAAGTGAGGGGGGGAGAGAGAAAGTGAGGGGGGGGAGAGAGAAAGTGAGGGGGGGGAGAGAGAAAGTGAGGGGGGGGGAGAGAGAAAGTGAGGGGGGGAGAGAGACAGAGAAAGTGAGGGGGGGAGAGAGAAAGTGAGGGGGGGGAGAGAGAAAGTGAGGGGGGGGAGAGAGAAAGTGAGGGGGGGGAGAGAAAGTGAGGGGGGGAGAGAAAGTGAGGGGGGGAGAGAGACAGAGAAAGTGAGGGGGGGAGAGAGACAGAGAAAGTGAGGGGGGGAGAGAGACAGAGAAAGTGAGGGGGGGAGAGAGACAGAGAAAGTGAGGGGGGAGAGAGACAGAGAAAGTGAGGGGGGGAGAGAGACAGAGAAAGTGAGGGGGAGAGAGAGTGAAGGAGGGAGAAAGTGAGGGGGGAGAGAGTGAAGGAGGGAGAAAGTGAGGGGGAGAGGTAGACAAAGTGAGGTACAGACAGAGAAGGTGAGAGTTGGACAGCGAGAGAAAGTGAGGGGGGGAGAGAGACAGAGAAAGTGGGGGGGGGAGAGAGAGACAGAGAAAGTGAGGGGGGGGGAGAGACAGAGAAAGTGAGGGGGGGGGGAGAGACAGAGAAAGTGAGGGGGGGAGAGAGACAGAGAAAGTGAGGGGGGGAGAGAGACAGAGAAAGTGAGGGGGGGAGAGAGACAGAGAAAGTGAGGGGGGGAGAGAGACAGAGAAAGTGAGGGGGGGAGAGAGACAGAGAAAGTGAGGGGGGGAGAGAGACAGAGAAAGTGAGGGGGGGGGGAGAGAGAGAGAAAGGGGGGAGAGGGAGACAAAGTGGGGGGGAGAGAGACAGAGAAAGGGGGGAGAGGGAGACAAAGTGGGGGGAGAGAGACCGAGAAAGGGGGGAGAGGGAGACAAAGTGGGGGGAGAGAGACAGAAAGGGAGGAGAGGGAGACAAAGTGGGGGGGAGAGAGACAGAGAAAGGGGGGAGAGGGAGACAAAGTGGTGGGGGAGAGACAGCGAAAGAGAGGAGAGGGAGACAAAGTGGGGGGAGAGGGAGACAAAGTGGGGGGGAGAGAGAGCGAAAGAGAGGAGAGGGAGACAAAGTGGGGGGGGAGAGGGGGAGAAAGTGGGGGGAGAGAGAGCGAAAGAGAGGAGAGGGAGACAAAGTGGGGGGGAGAGGGAGACATAGTGGGGGGGAGGGAGACAGAAAGGGAGGAGAGGGAGACAAAGTGGGGGGGAGAGACGGACGCAAAGTGAGGGAAAGTCAGAGAGAGTGAAAGAGAGACAAAGTGAGGGGGGGAGAGAGTGAGGGAGAGATAGTGAGGGAGAGAGAGACAGCAAAGTACACAGAGAGAGACAGACAGACACAGGAAGAGAAAGTGAGAGAGAGAGGGTTTTATTCCTTCAGTCTTTGAGCTCAACTCTCTCTCTCTGTCTCTCTCTCTCTCTCTCTCTCTCTCTCTCTCTCTCTCTCTCTCTCTGTCTGTCCATCCTGTGGTCCTTCCTCAGATCCGCTACATCTCACAGACGCAGGGTTTACCGACAGAGAACCTGCTGAACCTGGGGACGAAGACGTCTCGCTTCTTCTGCAGAGAGTCGGACTCACCGTACGCTGCATGGAGACTGAAGGTGATGCGCGCGCACGCACACATGCGCGTACACACACACGTGTACGCACCCCGAGAGAGAGGATGTGTGTGTGTGTGTGTGTGTGTGTGTGTGTGTGTGTGTGTGTGTGTGTGTGTGTAATGACTGTTATTGTGTTTTTCAGTCCACAGAGGAACACGAGGCAGAAACCGGGATGAAATCGAAGGAAGCCAGAAAGTATATTTTCAGCTCTTTGGAGGATATTGCGCATGTACGTACACACACACACACACACACACACACACACAGTCCAACCACACTCATTACTCTCATTTAAAAAGATCACAGTATATGAATATACGTGACATGCAAATTAACTCCACCCCCAAATTTCCTTACTTTTTCTCAAGATGATGCTATTAAGAATGTTACCATGACGACCACCATTTGGCTGATGCACTGCTCTGAGATGAGCGTCTACCTTTTCAGGTTTATTTAATGACATCACAAACTAAGCTCACACTTGGCCCCGCCCCTGAATTAGGTGCTGTCTTAAAATTTTTGACTGATTTGACAGCTGTTTCAGAGCTTTTAAGTCTTTGATATTAACTGAAAACCCTCTGAAGCTTCGTCCATTTGACGTTGGTAATATCTTGTCGGTTTCCTGGCTGGACAGGTGCGGGGGGAGGGGTGTGTGTGTGTGTGTATGATTGACTGACTGGTGTGTGTCGCTGTTGCAGGTGAATTTGGTGATGAATCTGGAAGGCAGTGACTTGTTGGCTGAGAAGGTGGATCGTGGAGAGTTCGTGCTCTTGCTAAAGAAGATGTTATGGATCGACGCGGAGAACAGAATCATCCCTGGAGACGTCCTCAACCATCCCTTCGTCACCATGCAGCACCTGCTCGACTTTCCTCACAGCAGTCAGTAAGCAGTCGTTCCGAAATAAAACCAAAGAAAAAGAGCAGATCGGGAGGAGAAAAAGTTTGAGCCTGCAGTGTAGGGAACCGAACACCACCAAGTACTTCAGGACTCACGTCAACGTACAGGAGACTCGTACAGAGAGTCGTAATAAAACTAAAGCCTGAAAACCACAGACTGTGAAATATTTAATAGATGTGATTTTTTTTATGTGATCATGTACAATGGGGAATCAAATGAAAACCTTAAGTTTTCAACAAAATAATTTGGTTTAATGCAAGAGGTGAAGGATGGGAGGAAGGAAAGAACAGTACATGATTCTAGTGGTGAAAGAAGGAAGGAAAGAACAGTACATGATTCTAGTGGGGAAGGAAAGAACAGTACATGATTCTAGTGGGGAAAGAAGGAAGGAAAGAACAGTACATGATTCTAGTGGTGAAGGAAGGAAGGAAAGAACAGTACATGATTCTAGTGGTGAAGGAAGGAAGGAAAGAACAGTACATGATTCTAGTGGTGAAAGAAGGAAGGAAAGAACAGTACATGATTCTAGTGGGGAAGGAAAGAACAGTACATGATTCTAGTGGGGAAAGAAGGAAGGAAAGAACAGTACATGATTCTAGTGGTGAAGGAAGGAAGGAAAGAACAGTACATGATTCTAGTGGTGAAGGAAGGAAGGAAAGAACAGTACATGATTCTAGTGGTGAAAGAAGGAAGGAAAGAACAGTACATGATTCTAGTGGTGAAAGAAGGAAGGAAAGAACAGTACATGATTCTAGTGGGGAAAGAAGGAAGCAACAGTACATGATTCTAGTGGTGAAAGAAGGAAGGAAGGAAAGAACAGTACATGATTCTAGTGGGGAAGGAAGGAAAGAACAGTACATGATTCTAGTGGTGAAAAAAGGAAGGAAGGAAAGAACAGTACATGATTCTAGTGGGGAAGGAAAGAACAGTACATGATTCTAGTGGGGAAAGAAGGAAGGAAGGAAAGAACAGTACATGATTCTAGTGGGGAAAGAAGGAAGGAAAGAACAGTACATGATTCTAGTGGCGAAAGAAGGAAGGAACAGTACATGATTCTAGTGGCGAAAGAAGGAAGGAAAGAACAGCACATGATTCTAGTGGGGAAAGAAGGAAGGAAAGAACAGTACATGATTCTAGTGGGGAAAGAAGGAAGGAAAGAACAGTACATGATTCTAGTGGTGAAGGAAGGAAGGAAAGAACAGTACATGATTCTAGTGGTGAAGGAAGGAAAGAACAGTACATGATTCTAGTGGTGAAAGAAGGAAGGAAAGAACAGTACATGATTCTAGTGGTGAAAGAAGGAAGGAAAGAACAGTACATGATTCTAGTGGCGAAAGAAGGAAGGAAAGAACAGTACATGATTCTAGTGGGGAAAGAAGGAAGCAACAGTACATGATTCTAGTGGTGAAAGAAGGAAGGAAGGAAAGAACAGTACATGATTCTAGTGGGGAAGGAAGGAAAGAACAGTACATGATTCTAGTGGTGAAAAAAGGAAGGAAGGAAGGAAAGAACAGTACATGATTCTAGTGGGGAAGGAAGGAAAGAACAGTACATGATTCTAGTGGTGAAAAAAGGAAGGAAGGAAAGAACAGTACATGATTCTAGTGGGGAAAGAAGGAAGGAAAGAACAGTACATGATTCTAGTGGTGAAGGAAAGAACAGTACATGATTCTAGTGGTGAAGGAAGGAAGGAAAGAACAGTACATGATTCTAGTGGTGAAGGAAGGAAGGAAAGAACAGTACATGATTCTAGTGGTGAAGGAAGGAAGGAAAGAACAGCACATGATTCTAGTGGTGAAGGAAGGAAGGAAAGAACAGTACATGATTCTAGTGGGGAAGGAAGGAAAGAACAGTACATGATTCTAGTGGTGAAAAAAGGAAGGAAGGAAGGAAAGAACAGTACATGATTCTAGTGGGGAAGGAAGGAAAGAACAGTACATGATTCTAGTGGTGAAAAAAGGAAGGAAGGAAAGAACAGTACATGATTCTAGTGGGGAAAGAAGGAAGGAAAGAACAGTACATGATTCTAGTGGTGAAGGAAAGAACAGTACATGATTCTAGTGGTGAAGGAAGGAAGGAAAGAACAGTACATGATTCTAGTGGTGAAGGAAGGAAGGAAAGAACAGTACATGATTCTAGTGGGGAAGGAAGGAAAGAAAAGTACGATTCTAGTGGGGAAGGAAGGAAGGAACAGTACATGATTCTAGTGGTGAAAAAAGGAAGGAAGGAAAGAACGGTACATGATTCTAGTGGGGAAAGAAGGAAAGAACAGTACATGATTCTAGTGGTGAAAGAAGGAAGGAAAAGGAAAGAAAATATGGTTATAGTAGTGAAGGAAAGAAAGAAAAGTGCATGGGTTATAGTGATGAAGGAAGGAAGGAAAGGCAAAGAAAGAAAAGTACTTGGTTATACTGATATATTTTTTTAAATAAAAAAGAAAAAAAAAAACTGAATCTTTTTCTTTTTCCCCCCTTCAAACACCCCCAGTGTGAAGTCATGTTTCCACATCATGGACGTGTGCCGGCCACGCCCCGGGGCGTACGACAGTGTCAACCGGAACAAAGCTTCGTTCGCGAGACCGCCCACAACCTCGGCGCCCAACCTCCCCGTCCCCTACAGCAAGATGGCTGCCGTCCACACGCAGGTACGAGAACCTGCTCACGGAGTCACAACAGTGTGAGACGTAATCAGATGTGACGCCATGTGTAGCTGTAGCGTTTGTTTTCCTGTGTGTGTGTGTGTGTGTTTCTTGTCTCACTTCACCTCCACACTCTTGTTCTCTCACACAGAGCTCACTAATATCAGCTTATTGCACAGCAGCGTCATAGTCATGGCAACACCAGGAACGACGTCATGGCGACGCAGAGAGCGCGTTTGGTTGCTAAGGAGGGAAATAAACTGTTGTAGCTCCATTCACGGAGCTGACCTCGAGGCACAAGTCTTAATTTTACCTGTAATTTGTTTACCAGAGGAAGAGTTTGTGGAAGGTTTCGGTCACCTGCGTTCTCTCGTGCGTCAAAACGGAGCGAGTGAATTACCCTCACGTGACGGGATCGTAAACAATAACAGCAGGGGGAAAAGGGAGAAAGATAAAGAGAGAAGGATGGTGCTACTCGGGTGAACTCTGACTCAAAGGCCCGTGTGTGTGTGTGGACACGTCACACATGATGCTCATCTAGAGTTGTTATATTGCCCCCTGTTGGTCATTTAATGTCTGTGCATTGCTATATCTTAATAATAATTTTTAATTTCTTATTTTTTTTCTTTTTACACAGTAGTCAAGCTGGACGTTATTTATTATTTTTTTATTTGTAATATTTTTAATCAAGTGGTGAAATGAAGAAAAAAAATTGTTTGGGTTAAAAAAAAAAACACTTCAGAATTTTTAATTGTATTTTGCAGCCATTACTCGACACAGAACAATACCGTGTTTTCTTTAGCGATACCCATCTGATATTTTTAAAAACTACTACTACTTGTTTAATTTTTTTTTTTAACCAAAGCACTTCACAGTTAAACTCTTCCATGCAAAAAAAACACTCGCTAGTAAATATAAAAAAGTCTAGAGTATAAACATAATAAAAATCAATCCTTTCATTTTCCAAAACCACATTTCTTTTCCAGTTGCATTCTTCCTCAGATAGCAATTCCACCATCTCCGCGATATCCTCGTGATATTGATGCTGGGAATTGTATCGGCGCTCTCTCTAGTTAGAACACGATACAATAAAATAAATTATAAACTGTCAAATTGATCGCTGACATCACCAGATTTGATATGAAAATAAACGAGAGATGAGACCTCAGTGACGCGATATTTTTATTCTTCCGCAGCCCTTAGCTCCATCTGCTCCCTCTGTCATGCATCCTGCGATCCCGCTCCAAACAGGAAGTGCTCAGTTTGGGGACTCATTTCAGCAAGCGCTCATCATCTGCCCTCCGACCATCCAAGGTAAACGCCAGGCTGTGGAATAGCATCTGTACACGCGTGCGTTTAATATTGTTTACCTTTTTCCAGGTTTATAAAGTGTTACGGACGCTACGACATGTTTGTGTAACATGAAAACAGGATTTCCAGCTCGTGTTGATGTCCAGTATCGACACGTTGACTTGTATGAAAATAAATACATCCAGAAATTAAACATATTTGAAAGCTAGATAGGCCACGCCCACAAGACGTGTGGGTCGTCATTGTTGCTCTCAGGGCGTGTCTGCTCAGAAGGTGTTCAGTTTACAGTGATTCCTCCTGTCGCAGGTCTCCCTCCCAACCCCAACAAGCCAGCGGGTTACTCGGTGCGAATGGAGAGCACGGTTCCGCTCGTGACCCAAGCCCCCGCCATCCAGCCTCTGCAGATCAGACCAGGCGTCATCACTCAGGTACGGTACACGCCCCTCTCACGACGTTTCACAGACGATTCTTTTATCTTCACGCGGTTTTGCGTAAGCCCGCCAGAGTTTATCGTAATATCAGCGATCTGGAATGATTTGACCATTACGTAGGTGTTTTTAACCGATGCGCTCAGGAAGCCCCGCCCCCTTCCTGCCATCTTATTAAGGTAATGTGTTCTCATCCTGGCTTGATTTTTTTTTTTTTCCCCTTTGATAGATGCAGAGATATGGTTTTAACAGGAAGCATCAAATCTAATACTTTAATTTTTAATAATCATTATTATTTAAAGCAATCAAAAGAAAGTGCTTCATGTGTCTATCATGGGTGTCTTGTTTGTTTTTTATTTTAAACAAACAGCAGTAATGCTTAAAAATGGGTGGGGCATATGGAAATGCAGCAAATTAACGATTTTACTTAGTACACATGGCATAGATTGACCTACAAAATTAATTTGATTATTATTATTTTAATTACTTCAGGGATGTGATTTTTCCGCGAATTCGCGGAATTCCGCTTTTTTCACCTCAAAATTTGAAAAAAAAAATTTTTTCCGATTTTTCGCTCAAAAATCCGCATTCGTATCCTATTCGTTCCGACTTTCAGTAATTCCGTCACTGAGATGAAACGAGGTACGTGATTGGCCCATCGCTCTGTAACAACCAGTGAACGCGCTGGTTAGATAGCTGTACGTAAGCTCGCTTCAAACAAAGAGTTGAAAGATGGCAGCCTCCGTGATCGAGCGTAAAGATGCAAATCGAGTTAAAGAAATCGACAGAATAGTGAAAAACAAGTTCCGCTGGGAATGGTTGGAGAAAGAGGTTGCTACAGATGTTGGACATAAGACTGTGAGACATTTGTTCAGCGATTTCGTTCTTTGGGGAGAGGGCAGAGGTCTCTGGCTGTCAAGTTTGGGGCGGCTGGGACCTCCCCTGCCCGAGCTACGAGCGTGTAAAGTCGGGCTGGAGCCCGGGATAGAAACGAAACCTAAGCGGAGCGCCGCGGCTCGCCTCAGGGCGAATTACATCCCGAGGCGCGGGGCTAGCGCGCCCTGCCCGCGCTGGTTCTTTGGGGGGAGGGCAGAGGACTCTGGCTGTCAAGTTTGGGGATGCTGGGACCTCCCCTGCCCGAGCTACGAGCGTGCAAAGTCGGGCTGGAGCCCGGGATAGAAACGAAACCTAAGTGAGTGAACACTGGGGTTCTGAATATCCTTAAGTGAGTGAACACTGTGGAGTTATGATTATCCTTTGGTGAGTGAACACTATAGAGTTATGTATATGAAGTTGACATTGCTAGAGTAGAAACTGCAGAAAAAAAGTGACTGATCTGCTGGAACTGGACATGGATGCTCGCATCTTTTTTCTTTGAGAGTTCCTGAAGACTTGTGGATGAATTCTTATGTTGCATCATGTTTGTTTGAAAAGGCACATTTAGGTATGTTCAACTTCTACAGTAATTGAAAGTATAAATTTTGTTTTTCCTTATACAATTTTCTATTTATTCTAATACAGATGATTTAATTTAGAAAGACATTTTTAGGTTTCATGTTTTGGCTTTTTGTCAGTTAAGAATCACTCAGTACGTTTACATGCACGTCCAAATCGAGCTGCTGTCGGTAATCGAGCAAAGGGTCCCAGCAGGGGTGCCAGAGAAATCCAATCCTACATGCACAAGTGAAATCGGGCTATTGTGCAAGGTGCATTGTGCACCCGAGCCACACGTGGCACTACACGCCCCATAGTGTTGGTACACTTCCGGTTGTCGTCATGAAGAAGAGCTATAGTGTTGCCAGATACTGCTGACGTATTCCAGCCCAAAACATGTTCAAATCCGCTAAAATGCACTTAAAACCCCCAATCTGGCAACACTGGCAGTTCCGTGTTCAAGCTGTTGGGCTTGCTCTAACAGACTGTATGGCTACAAACTGTCCGGCGCAGACCACTGTTTTGTAAGACAACTTATTTTGCATAATAATATTTTTCTAAAGTCCATTTTTTGCTTACAATTTAACTTATGTCTTAATAAACACACAAAAAGTTCAATTGTTTTGTTTTTATTGACATTCTTCAGATGTTGGACATATATATCACACATCACACATCACATTATCTCTAGCCGCTTTATCCTTCTACAGGGTCGCAGGCAAGCTGGAGCCTATCCCAGCTGACTACGGGCGAAAGGCGGGGTACACCCTGGACAAGTCGCCAGGTCATCACAGGGCTGACACATAGACACAGACAACCATTCACACTCACATTCACACCTACGGTCAATTTAGAGTCACCAGTTAACCTAACCTGCATGTCTTTGGACTGTGGGGGAAACCGGAGCACCCGGAGGAAACCCACGCGGACACGGGGAGAACATGCAAACTCCACACAGAAAGGCCCTCGCCGGCCCCGGGGCTCGAACCCAGGACCTTCTTGCTGTGAGGCGACAGCGCTAACCACTACACCACCGTGCCGCCCGGACATATATATATATATATATATATATATATATATATATATATATATATATATATATACACACACACACACACACAAATACACACACAAATACAATGACTTGTTTATGTACACAATTCACAGCTATGCAACAGCTGTACAGATGTATTTGGTGATACAGTAAGTGAGCTAAATTTTAACAGTGCAAACAATGCCACAAAAAGAAAAGATTCATGCCATTGTCATGATTCGTTGTCATGCCGACCGAGGCTGTTGTGTTTCCCTTGTGGTCTCGTCACTCGTCACTTCCGGAAGGGGCGGTGCTGAAGTAAGTAGCTCGATAGGGTTTACATGCACTAAGTAGCTCTGCAGAAATCGCATAATCTAGGTCGTGTAGCTCGATTCCGAGAAATCAAGTTCGGTTCAATTTCAGCCGAATTAAGGTGTTTACATGGCATTTTGAACTTCGATTTCAGTCGAGCAACGGCAGAAATTCGATTCTCTCGATGTGCATGTAAACGCACTGATTGAATTGACTATAGGGGCTCAGAGTTGCATGTTGACCATTAAATTGGCTTGAATTTGTTAATCATGACAAGTTTTTTCTTGTGTGTTTTGCTTGTCATTTTAGTACAATTTTTAAGTCAGAAAACCCCAGAACCCAGGAGCTTCGGGGGGCTTCGCCCCCCTTGTCCCCCACCAGGGCGCTGCCCTGGACCAGCTGGGGGCCTGCGGCCCCCAGACCCCCGGCTAAAATTTTCAGATAATTTCACCAGCCCCAAATCACATCCCTGTTACTTAATTGTTTTACAAAAACAGACGAGGTGACTAGTTATTGATGCTTCCTTTGGAAATGTGGCTGTGGCCCGCTCCGAAATTAAGATATCCATGACGTAGGAACGCCAGAGAGAACCTGACTGAACATTTGGTTCAAACCAACCTCTCAGTTTTCTCATTGGATGCCGTCAAGGCCACCATTTAATATCTTTTAATTTTTTTTCCTCTCTCTCTCTGCTGTAGATTGAACATTTAATCAGTCATCTGCCAATAAAAGCAAACCTGGGTATCGAGTAATGTCGACCACTAAAAAAATTTGATACCATTTTTATCCCCCGCTGGCTGAAAGGCCTGAAGAGGGGTGATGTCGTGGTGATGTCCGTCCCGGGAAGGGTGCTCACCTTCTGAAATCAACTCCTCTCTTGGTTTTTGGAGGAATTTCACAGAACTTGGCAGGATTCTTTGTTATATGTCGGTAACACGTATATTGCAATTTCGTTCAATTCAGTCGTGTTGTACCAGAGTTATGGCCGAGTTGCCAGCGGGGGATATTGTGCTCTCAGAGCGCGCTTGTACTCCATAATTCCAGAACCTTGTGATAAATGGGTGTTCCCAAAACACACATATAATCCCCATTAGAGCCTGATCTGCGTTTATTACAAGTTCTACAAGTTCTGTCACTGGATTGTTTCATCAGGCTAACTTAAAGTGAAGAGTCAGACTTTTTGATGAAATGAAAATATTATTCCAATTTCCAAATAGTTTCCCGATCAAGTTCAACACCACATGCACCGAGATTCCTGCGCCAGACCTAAAGAGAACCTCAGACAGGATTTTTAATCAAAATAAATAAATTATATATCTGAGTACGAAACCAAACCTCAGGTTGGTGTAAACTTCTGTAGGTGTTCAAGCAAGGGCTGATGATCCGATTCAGTGTTCCAAGGAACAGCAGACGCCCTGAATGCAGCGCGTAGCCTGAAGTAGTAGTAGGACGTACCGTACCGTTCTGTATTTCTGAACTGCAAAGATCTTCGAGTCATCAGAGATGGAGATCATTCAGCGTATGAAGATATGTCGTTGTGGGGAAAAATCCGTGTTTTTGCTGGTTGATCCATGAGAACCGTGGCTGGGGCTACTGTGGCCGTTCTATGGAATCAATTTTGTGCCAACATGTTCATACAGTACTTTTGAAATATCAAACAAAAACGACAAATCAAAATACAAAAAAAAGAAAAAAAAGTCAATTTTTTTAGACTGGCAAACAAATTATTCGTGTAATCGTGCAAAATATCAGTCTATTACTCTTCAGAAACCTTTTATTTTTGTTCCGGGTCTTTCTCAGGTTTGTTTGACATAATTTATTTTGGTTGCGATTCCAGCTTTCTCGTTTGCGCTCCCTGACTTTTTGCTTGCAGTTTTGGCACAAACTTCCCGTGTGGGCGGGCTGTCCAGGAATGCATTCCCATTGGCTAACTCGTGTTTGACTGACAGCTCCGCTCAGCCATTCCCTACTCGGATTCTGGCGGACTGTTTCCGAGTGATCGATCCATTGACGGTAAACAAGGATGGAGTGGACTTCAGTGGCGACTATGATATTGAATTTACACTTTGTTGAATTAATTCAGTATCATAGTCGCCACTGAAGTCCACTCGATCCTTGTTTACCGTCAATGGATCGGTCACTCGTCAAACAGTCCGCCAGAATCCGAGTAGGGAATGGCTGAGCGTAGCTGTCAGTCAAACACAAGTTAGCCAATGGGAATGCATTCCTGGACAGCCCGCCCACACGGGAAGTTTGTGCCAAAACTGCAAGCAAAAAGTCAGGGAGCGCAAACGAGAAAGCTGGAATCGCAACCAAAATAAATTGTCAAACAAACCTGAGAAAGACGCGGAACAAAAATAAAAGGTTTCTGAAGAGTAATAGACTGATATTTTGCACGATTACACGAATAATTTGTTTGCCAGTCTAAAAAAATTGACTTTTTTTTCTTTTTTTTGTATTTTGATTTGTCGTTTTTGTTTGATATTTCAAAAGTATTGTATGAACATTTTGGCACAAAATTGATTCCATACCGTTCCGGCAGATTTTGGAGGTGATCCGTTGTATAAATTTGGGCGGAGTAAATATGCAAATGAAGCCACGGTAGCTGCACCAGAAGACTCCAGTAAACCAGTGATGGCAGCGATGTGTGGCTTTATGGCAGTGTGTACGGTTTTCACGGCTGCAGAATGGCATAGCCACGGCAAGATGGAATAAGCCACGCCCCCTAGGCAGACTTTTAGCTTTCTGCAGAATGTTGTTCCGTGAACATTTTGAGCTCAGTGGTTGTGATGGAATGCTCCGGTAACCCATGTGCACCTCACAAGGATGTCTCAAGGACGCCTTCATGGTTGGGACGGATGAATTCATCCAGCGCTTGAAACACAACGATTTTCAACACAACGAAACTTTCTGAACATACGGTAGAAACCACACCCTACTGGTTGTCAAGGTAGCTGCCTGGCTCTCACGTATTCTGAAGGAAAGGCCAGGGAATCCTCTACTGTGAAGTGATTCTGGTGATGTGAGACCTTAGCTTTAAGAGGTGGTGGTTGTGTCGGAACGGAGATCTACAAAATTTACCATCTGTTATAACGCCGAAACTTGCAGGAGTGCGCTCATATTTCAAGAGAGCAAGTTCTAATGGGGCCCCAATCCAAGAAGGATTTTATTTATTTTTTAAAACTCTTCAATTTTTTTTTTGTAGGCTTTTGTAATAATCAAATTAATTTTTTTAAAAGCTTTATTTTTTTTTAAAAATGCAATACTACTATTTTATTGTAGAAATATCCCAAAATGTAATAAAATTTTTCTCATGTTACAGGATCGGGGAGTTTGTAGACACGAGGAACGTTTAGATCCAGAATATAGTTTTTAGACTAGACTTGGAGAAGTAAAGACCAGGGATGCAAACAGCGCGCCTTTTGGCGGATGCCGCCTTTTTCACGGCTGAATCGCGCAGATCCGATTATTATTTTTTTTTTTTAGGGGGGGCGTTGGAGTGTCTGATTATAATTTCAAAGTAAATTCTGTATTAAAATTACTAAATAAGCAAATCCGTTACAGTCCATGGAACATAGGAAGTATTAGGATGAGAAAAAACAGTTTAAATCAGGAAGCTGCGCAAATGTGCGCAGCTTCCCGATTTTAAACTGTTTTTTTCTCATCCTTATACTTCCTGTTTCATGGACTATATTGGATTTGCTTATTTAGTAATTTTAATACAGAATTTACTTTGAAATTATAATCAGACACTCCAACGCCCCCCCTAAAAAAAAAAATCGGATCTGCGCGATTCAGCCGTGAAAAAGGCGGCATCCGCCAAAAGGAGCGCTGTTTGCATCCCTGAAAGACGGATAGTGTGCATGTAAACTCTTCTAGTGTCTAATCTTAACTAAAGTAAACGGGCGGCGCCTGGCGGTTTTCGTAAAATCTCATCGCTTGTCTGTCTGCAGCAAGCCTGGTCCAATCGGGCGCAGCAGATCCTGGTACCGGCCTGGCAGCAGGTGACCCCGGTGGCGTCCGATTCTGTGGCAGGACCACAGAGGCTGGCGGACTGGGGGTAAGTGATGGATAGGAAACGGATTATTATTATTTTTTGGTATATTGTATGCTTGAAATCTCATCACTGCATAATTTCTGGCGTGTTTCAGGAAAGTCCGGCCTCATGGGAACCACTACAGCTCCATCCTGCCCCACCCCCAACCTCTATTAGCCAATCACATGACAGCCATTTCAGCACACCAGCCAATCAGCATCGGTATCGCTCATGTGGTGTGGCCGCAACCGGCAGCCAACAAGAGAACCAAGCCCTGCGTGAACAGGTTGGTCTGATGCGCGACTCGAAACTGAAACTCACGTTATTCGATTCGACTCGACTTTAAAAATTTTTTTTTAATTTTAGGACGAACTTCTCACACAACAGCAACACGCACACCTCGGCGTGCCATTCCCCGAAGACCACCGACGGCCGCAAGCACGCCGAGGTTCAGGGTCCTGAAACGGAAGATTGTGTGGTGGAGGCGGAGTCACAGGCGCAGTCACAGGAGGAGGAGGAAGAAGAGGAGGAGCCTGCATGCTGTAAGGTGGAGGTAGAGGTGGAGGCGGAGTCAAATGGGCTGGGCGTGTCTGAGAAGCAGAGGCAGGCCGTGACGGGAGACACACAGAGTCCAGCGGGCAGCGTGATCAGCATCAGCAGTGATGAAGAGGAGGATGAGGAGGAGCCGAGAGCACAGAGGCACTCGGTGGAGTGAGTTCACCCTGCAAGATGATGATTTCTTTACATTATTGTAAAAAAAGCAGATTTACAGAACACTTTCTGAAGAGAAAATGCGTTAAATACTGGTTTAGGATTTAATATTTAAAAAAAAATACAAAAATGTAGTGTAATTGTATCAAACTGTGTATTACTGGAGATGTTCATAAAATTGTGACCTTTTTAAAAGTAAAATATCGCAAAACTGTTATCGCAATACAATAAAAAATTTGAGACTTTTAGAGATTTTTTTTTTTTTAAATATAGTTTTAGGACAGTTGCAGATTTTATTTGGAATGAAATATCCCCAGATGTTTTTGTACAGTTAACAAATTTCATAAGACACTTGATGAATGAAGACTGGCATCTGACTGCCTGTGTTTTGTACACTGATCATTTTTTCAGTTTAGAGCGATCACATTAATTTATTCTCTCCATCTTCACTGGATATGAGCAGCTGTGCGCTCTGATTGGCTACTCTGCTACTAGGACATCGGCTCATGTACCGTGAGTAGAGAAAAATAAAATGTCGGAGTGTGTTGCTGAACCAACCGAGGACGAAATAAAACCTCTACTCGAAAACAAAATACAAAAAAAAAGCAACAAAATGTGGAAAGAAAGTATTTCATGGTAAGAACATCTTTTTTTTTTTTTTTTTTCCCCAAGAATTATCGCATTTTCTACAAATTGCTCCTGTCATTTCACCGTTTTGTTTACATTCTAAGCAGAAATTGTCTGACATTTTGTATAATTTTTTTTTTTATTTATCAAATTTGCAAAAAATGCTCTGTTTCTCAAAATCCAGTGAATGTGGATAGAATAAAACAGTTATTCCACTCAATCTCATCGTACATGGATTATAGACAACTCGGTGCTACGCGACTCATCAGCTATCAGCTCACGTACGACTCGATTTCATGGAATAACTGTTAAATGGTGTGTGTGTGTGTGTGTGTGCGCGTCAGGTGTAAAGGCAGTCCGGAGTGTGAGGCATGTCGGAGTACACTGAACATGGAGCGTGTGTGTTCTCTCAGCAGCCCTGACTCCAGTCTCAGTACCAGCTCATCAGCATCAGTGCAGTCCAGCAGCTCCCCCTGCAAGAGACCCAACAGGTGTGTGTGCGTGTGTACACAACTTTATTCAAGATGTAATGATTACTTTAGCTGATTATTATGCCTAAACCTAATTCTGTCACCAATATATATATATATATATATATATATATATATATATATATATATATATATATATATATATATATATATATATATTTTAATTGTGTGCATGCAGCATGTCTGAAGACGAGCGAGAGAGCGGCTGTGATACGGTAGACGGCTCTCCTGCCTCGGTCTCCTCTGGCCGAGCGGGCAGTCCGTTCCTGGAAAGCCGTTACCTGGCCGACGGGAATCAGAACCATAAAAGCATGAACGCGGAGATGGAGATGAGCAAAGCCCCTGTACGGACCATGGTGGTGCCTCCCATGAGGGTACAGAACAACAACAACATCAACGAACCGACAGCCAGGACGGGTACGGAGCATTTACATCGCTCACGTCAACAACAGCTTTGCTTTTTTTTTTTTTTTTCTTTTTCTTTTTTTTTTTTAATGTAAGTCACATAACAAAAGTCCTTTAAGGATTTGTTTCGTCATAAATTTGTATCGTGATTTATCATCAGACAGTATATCGTGACATGCCTAATATTGACACTATGCTGCAGTTCAACATGAAAATAGTGTCGCAGCACGTTCAACGTAAATCAGTTACTATAAAAACAGGGTTCACACCCACAAGGTTTTCTGAGATTTTCAACCGCGCTTCGTGCTGCTCCATCTTCACTCGTGTTTTTAAAAATGTCGGTCGTGAAAACAAACCAAACCAGGAAAGTAGGGAAGCGGAAGTGCGTGTACAGCGGATGTAGAGTGGACCAATCAGAGCCCTCTTGTCTGCGACGCTGTCTGCGAGGCTTCTGCGGTGGTCACAATTTTTGGGATGTGCGCGCAGAGCGTCTGCGAAGGTGGGGGGGCTACGCAGACACTGTCTGCGACGCTATCTGCGAGGACTGGGTTGTCAGCATAAATTGGCCTTAAGGGGTCTTCAGCACACCTCTTCTTTACCAGGAGCAAGTCTCACCTCAACGGGGGTCAGTCCGTCTATGGCTGATCGCGTCTGTGCACAGAAAATACGTGTCTGTGCTTTTATCTCAAAAACGAACAATGGTGAAGAATCACTCAAAAATAAATTGAATATATTAATCCTTTAATTAATTGATGATAAAGTTATCAGTTCTAAGTTAACCATTCTCAGAATTTCATCGAAATCCACCCATAACCCCCCTCCTGTAAATTTTGTCAAATAATTTTTTTTTTGCTTTAATCCATGTATATGACGGTAATACGCAGATTGCGATTTCAAAATCAAGTTTCAAATCAAGTTTATTTGTACAGCGCTTTTAACAATAAACATTGTCGCAAAGCAGCTTTACAGAATTTGAACGACTTAAAACATGAGCTAATTTTATCCCTAATCTATCCCCAATGAGCAAGCCTGTGGCGACGGTGGCAAGGAAAAACTCCCTCAGACGACATGAGGAAGAAACCTCGAGAGGAACCAGACTCAAAAGGGAACCCATCCTCATTTGGGCAACAACAGACAGCCTGACTATAATATTAACAGTTTTAACAGGTATAACCCTCAACTGTCCTCATGGGGCCGTCCTTCACAGGAGTGGGGCGATAAAACTCCGACCAGACACAGGGCACCAGGATGGATCAAGCAGGTCCGAGGGGCAGAAGAGGCCAGCATCTCAATCCCAGGATCAACATGTAACTCAGAGGGACAGAGGGGGGGGGGGGGAGAGAGAGAGAGAAAGAAAACATTATCTCATTATCTCAAAGCGGCTACAGATAATGAGATTTGAGATAATGAGATAATGAGATTTAATTTCATTTGTGAAAATTTTCCCAGAATTTTGACCCTTGATTTAAATAACTTTGATAATTTCATGGTGGCACGGTGGTGTAGTGGTTAGCGCTGTCGCCTCACAGCAAGAAGGTCCTGGGTTCGAGCCCCGTGGCCGGCAGGGCCTTTCTGTGTGGAGTTTGCATGTTCTCCCCGTGTCCGCGTGGGTTTCCTCCGGGTGCTCCGGTTTCCCCCGCAGTCCAAAGACATGCAGGTGGTTAGGTTAACTGGTGACTCTAAATTGAGCGTAGGTGTGAATGTGAGTGTGAATGGTTGTCTGTGTCTATGTGTCAGCCCTGTGATGACCTGGCGACTTGTCCAGGGTGAACCCCGCCTTTCGCCCGTAGTCAGCTGGGATAGGCTCCAGCTTGCCTGCGACCCTGTAGAACAGGATAAAGCGGCTACAGATAATGAGATGAGATGATAATTTCATGAGGGTGTACGTTCTTCTGAAATCAACTCCTCTCACAATTTGTGGAAGAATTTCACCAAACTTGGTAAAAGGTTTTGTTATATGACAGTTATATGCAGATTGAAATTTCATGTAATTTGGGCAGATTTTCCCAGAGTTCTGCCCTCGATTATTAACAAACTTGTACTTTGGCAATTTCATCAAGGTGCGCTTGCTTTCTGAAATCAACTTCCCCCACAATTTTTATATATATATTTTTTAATTGTGAAATTAAATTCCAGTAGCCAGGTTCGGTAACTAGGTAAATAGTTTTAGCAAAACCACTTTGATTTTAGTTGTTTATATTAAAACTAGTTAATATTACGCAACACTTACATTTGCAACAACATTTTTTTTTTTTTTTTAAATGGCACTATACACCCTCACTGTCCACTTTATTAGGAATGCCTGCACATTCAGGCGGTTATCTAATCAGCCAGTCATGTGGATACGGGTCGAGGTTATTGGTACCAGATGTGCTGGTCCGAGGATCTCGGAAATGGCAGATCTTCTGACGCACAACGGTCTCTAGTTTTTGCACAAAAACATCCTGTGAGCAGAAGGTCTGCAGGCTGAAACACTTTTCTCTGCCAGGAAAGATATGTTGACTCAAATAATCACTCTTTACACCCGTAATGAGCAGAAAAGCATAATGCTTCAAAGCTTGAGGTGGATGAGCTTCAACAGCAGAAGGTTCCTCTCCTGTCAGTCAAGATCAAGAGTCAGGCCGTCCTGGTAAAGATGTAAAGAATAGAAGTTTGGGAGAGTTTGTGTCCATGATGGCCTCAGAGTCTTGTTCTTGGCTGACAGGGAAGGAACCTTCTGCTGTTGTAGCTCATCCATCTCAAGATTTGATGATGTGCTTTCTGACATGCTTTTCTGCTCACCACGCGTGTAAAGAGCAGGGCTTTGAACCGGAATTTTTTTCCTATTGGTTCGTTCCGAACAGAAACGGAATTTTAACGTTTCCGGTTTTGGGTTCCACCATTAAATAGACGTTCCCGAACCGGTTAGAACAAAAAAGTTTCGTTCCCGGAACGGTTAATTACGTTCCCTGTCAGCTGTTTAACAAATGGCTATAAAATTATGTCTCTGTCTCATCCAGCTTAAGCCAAATGTAGGCTAATTCTATTACAACCTTCATTAAATAAGACAAGAAATAATTCAAAACAATTATTATTTCAAATGTTGGTGATTTGGATTCTCAGTATGTCTTCCCATCTACACAAACAGAAAAAGTGCCAAAAATGAAAGAGAATTCGTTTAGTGTGTTACCAAAGGCTAGTCAGGCCCTATAGAGGGCTACCGCATGACGTCACTGCGCCGCGAGATTTTGTTAGGCGCCATATTGGAAGTACACATCTATGCAAGTACATACATACATAAACTACAGCTGAAATGTAGCCAGGGCCGGTTCTGCCCTAATCTGGACCCGGGTGCAACATCGCGCAACCCCCCCCAAAACCAGTCTAAATCAGGACAACCATCACATAACTATAAACATTTTATATCAACTATTTTAACTAAATGGGCTATAATAAATCGGGCTGCCTCAGAACAGTAACCATTCAATGACGCAACTGAAAGCCTGCAGCCACGGCGGGCTGCCTCAGAAAACTAACCATTTGTCCTACCTTAAAACTCGTTTTGTATTTTCGACCCTCCGTTTATTTTCTTTCCTTTTCTGAAAACCCGATTTGTGTCCAGACATTTTGTTCTGCTACCAACGAACTAACTCGTCAGGTCTCGTCTCTCGAGCCCGCGATGATTCCCGTGGGAGGGGCAACAACTGATACATTTTTACAAACAGCCAATAGGGAGGTTGCATCGTTCAGGCTCTTCTTTGCTCAGACACTCAGTAATGGAGACGTGATGGCAGTCCACCTTCCCGCTCTCTCCATTCAATCAGCGAACGTCACACAGGAAGTGAACCCCAGCGGGTCATAGAAACTTGCGCAGGAGAAGAATGACTATTTGTATAGGCTACAGAAACTTTGAGGAACGAAATAAAAACCGGTATTAACCGGTTACCATTATTTTTAATAAGCGTTTCTGTTCCGGAACATAAAAAATAATAAAGTTTCTGGTTTCGTTTCTGTTCCATGTGAAATAGAAAAAGTTCCCGGTTTTCGTTTTCGTTCCTTGAACCGGTTCAAAGCCCTGGTAAAGAGTGATTTATACGAGTTACGTTACAGACATTTAGCAGACGCTCCTGCTCAGAGTGATGTACAACAGATCCAGAGCAACCTGAGGAGCAGTTGAGAGTGAGGTGCTTTGCTCAAGGGCGCTTCAGCCATTTCTGCTGGTCCAGGGAATTGAACCAGCAACCTTTTGGTCCCAAAGCTGCTTTTCTTACCCTTACTGGCAGCTTGAACTGCTCAGTTTGGTCATTTTCCTCTGACCTCTCATCAGCAAGGTGTTTTGTTTCCACCCGCAGAACTGTTTTTTTGTTTTTCACACCATTCTGTATAAACTCTGGACGCCAGGTTTGAATTCCAGATGTGTCCTCTATGCTGATCTTCATGCGCATCTTTACAGTAGTTGAGTACAAAAATGAACGCCACCATCTTGCACGCAACGACGTGTAAGTAATTGTATTCGTCTTCCTACATAATCTTCCAACTTCAATACAAGAGACCTTCAGGAAATCTCCACTTCAGCTTCAAGATCAAAACGAATCCCCTGCTAGCGTGTTATATTTCAGTCATGGAGCAAGGCAAGTTTATTTATATAGCACATTTCATACACAATGGCAGTTCAATGTGCTTTACAGAAGTAAAAACAAAAACAGTAACCAATAGAGAAATAAAATTACATAAAATAATTTTATTTTTATTCTAAAACAATTAATTAAAAGAAAATAATGAGAATTAAACAATAGTAAAAATAAAATAATAAAATGAAGTAGTAGTTCAAATAGGATGAGAAAAAAAAAACCCAGCAGAATAGAATAAAGAATAAAATAGGATAAAGTTAAAGTAAATTTAAAACATGCAGAGAAGTAAAGATTATAAAGAATGTAAAGAAGACAATATTAATTATTTAACAGAAAGCATCTGAAAACAGCTTGGAGCAGTGATCATGTACCAGGCTCCTGTTACAGATGTGTTCCAGACGTGCTGGTCTTGACACTCTTGGATTGGTTATGTTGAGAATCACTGAAAGTAAACATGATGCTTGTGTTTGGATGACGGTCCTCGTGAATGTCGTTGCCTTTTCATGCTTTTAGTCTTTGTGGAAAATCCTTCTCTGTTCTGTTTGGGAGATGAAGCTCTTCAGTCGTTGGGATAATTAATCTAACTCCATGTCGATGATGGTGCAGGCTCGTCTGGTCTGCTACATCATGTTTTTTTTTTTAAAGAAGCTGGTGTTACCTGAGAATTGAAATACGAACGATATTTACGATCGTTACCAATCCACTCGTTTCTGTGTTCCACAAGGGTCACTCTTTTTCAAACTTTTTTTTTTTGTGGAACTCATCTCTCATTCCATGACATGTAGGAATAAATCACTGAGATGTTTAAGATTTACAGAAGGAGTCTGCAGGGTCAGAAGAATAAATCACTTGTAGATGAGGTGTTCCAGGAAAGCCATCACCTTCAGGATGGTAACCTTTGTGCCTTTTTTTTTTTAATCTGATCAGTTCTAGAGCCGTCGTGCCAATCGAAAGGTCGCACTGGCACCATCAGACAGCTGCATCACTCCACCCCGCTCCTGAACCGACCGCAGAAACTCCTCCCTCCATCCCAGCAGCCACCGCCACCACATTTTGGGCAGGTCAGTGTTCCTCCATTACCACCTAAAGGTCAAAGCCGTAATCTTACATCATTCAGCTCTTTACTTCTGTTTCATTCTGTTTTTATTTTTAGCATTATTCAATTCGCTTTCAAGTCAGAAATGGGTTGATGATGATGATGAAGGATTGTGACTTCCTGGAGCACACTAAATATGGGAAGGGAAAAAAAAATCCCATCCTCAGGCTATGCATCATAGACCCCCGGGAATCCCAGGACCCCACTTATACCCCTTTTCCACCAAGGCAGTTCAGAATCGGTTCGGTGTCTAATCTCAAACCAGTTCTTGGCATTTCTACAGCCAAAGCGCCGGCTCTCAGCCAGGAAAACCGCTCTGAGAGCAGCACCGACACTTTGCTAGTCTAGAACCAAGAACCGCTTTTGTCAGAGACTGGGGGCGGGATTTTCATGACCAAATAAAGCTTTGTAGCCACCATTTCAAAAGGAGAAAAAAAAAGTCTACTGCAGCTTCTAGTCTCCGTAATCCAGTAGTCCGCTACTAAGGCCCGGTCCCACAATAACTATAAAAAAAATCACCCCCTGCAGTTTGTGGTCGGTGCTCACACCAGACCGATAACGATCCCTATGGACCCTTTTCAGTCATGTGACCTTCGTAAACGCGACCGCCATTTTGGACATGTAGTGGACTTCGGCTCGAATCAGTTTGAATGCGAGGAAGGCGACAAACGAAAAACATAAAAGAAAAAGGAGCGAGATGCAGAAAACACCTTCACTATCCAGTGATGTAGGGCATTTACAGGGCGAGCAGAGGGAGAGGTATTTGCAAAAATTGAGGTTAGCAGGCTTAGAGAACGACGTTTACCTGCTTCCACCAGGATTGTTCACTGACGTACGGAAGTACACGAAGCCCTCGTCTTTACCTGACTTCGGCCCACATGATCTGTATACCTATGTCGTTAAAAACCCATCGCCATACACATACACGCCAACGTCCGAGGTTCCGGAGCGCGCTCCGGCTTGCTCCAGGAGTGCTCCGGCCGAGGTTACGGAGCGCGCTCCGGCTTGCTCCGGAGCAAGCCGGCGCGCGCTGCTTAATTTGAGGGGGAGCAAGCCGGCGCGCGCTCCGGAACCTCGGACGTTGGCTCCGGCAGCTATTTACACTGGATCCGGTGTAAATAGCTGCCGGATCATAATTACAGTAAACTAGTAAATACAGTAAAGGAAAAACTTGAGACTGAAAGGTTTTAACAGTCATCCAAATGACTGAACGTAAACATTGCTACAGTAACATACTAGCTACTTGTTGACATTAGCTAGTCAACAATCGCTACTACAGAAGAACAAAGAGGTTACAATGGGTTATTTTAGCCTATTTGGTTACACACTCGCCGCCACAGAATGTTAACAGCAATGTAATGCCTTTTCTGGCTAATTTTATGCGTCTTACCTCCAACAAAGTGGTCACTGCACAAGCGCTGGTATGCCGAGGGCTGCCAATCTGTTAATGGCCGCTATCCATCTTCTCCGTCGGGATCCGATAAAATGATAAACCTTGCCTTGTTTGTTGATGGTTACTACATCCAGGTGCACAACAATATAGTGGCATGATGGAAGTCTTGCTGAAAGTAAAAACTTTCTTTGCTGCCGTTCCTCAATGTTGGCTGTGGTAAACTACTGGTAGTACACGTCCAAAATGGCGGCCGCGTTTGTCGTGACGTCACGTGAAAAGGGTCCATAGCCCAGGCCGGATCAGTGAGATCGCTTCTGGAGCCATTTTTCCAGGCCTGATCCTGATCCGATAAAACATCTGACCAATCAGGTCATTGTTTCCATGTGACGTCATATGAGTACGTGCTATTTTTCCCCGGGCGTCTTTGTACATCCTTGTTGCAACATGAAGTCACGGAATACGGATTCGCAGAAAATAAAAAATATAATGCAAAGCACGGCTCTTTTATTCACAGATCTGTGATTTTCTGTGGAATATCAGTATTACGTTAATAAACATATAAATGCAGGTCAGATATTTTAATTATGAACATCAGCAGTCCAGACATATTTGTTTTTGACTTGTTAATTTTTTATCCGATTTATATGAACTTGGTAAAAAATCTGTAATCTACTGAAACGTCCGTGATGCGTCTGTATTAAAATCTGTAAACACTCCGTATTTTATTTCCGTAGTCCAAGACCTATCCGTATTGTATCAATCCCCAGAGTGTGCGCGTGGGTTGGTTTGAAGTCGAACCTGTACAGTATGACCCGGAATAATAATGTGCTACCGTACTACTTGGAGAAAACTTCCACGACTATTCCGAAGTTGTATAGTTATAGTTATCGGTGTTGCGGGACCGGGCCCTTATTGTTGTGCGAGAGCTGCTGGGAAAGCAGGGACGTAATGATGTGGTTCTGTAGCCCGTGGAAACGCAAACCGGTTCTTAGAAGCTTCTCAGGTTGAACCAGCACCTGGTTCACGTTTGTGTAAGAGGTGACGTTAGTAAAGCACTGATATAAATAAACTATGGGTGGTGAAAATTGTATTGCTTTTATTAAGCAAAGGAAAATCATACCGAGGCAATATTATTATATATTTTTTAAAAAATAAGCGCTTAACAATTTGAAGTTTACACTTCTTACATTCTGTTAGGTGGGAACCAAACAACGTCCGCCATCTTCAACTTAGACGTACAAGTGCCTGGAGACTTAATTTGAATTTTTTTTTTTTTTATTTAAAATGTTATGCATAATCATTGTTTGTTTTGCTTTTTATTTATGACATTTTTGGTAATGTGATACAGTTCCGGCTGAATATTTTTCAGGGAAAATAATTAATTTATCTGTACAGTGTATTAAAGGAACAGTCCACCGTACTTCCATAATGAAATATGCTCTTATCTGAATTGAGACGAGCTGCTCCGTACCTCTCCGAGCTTTGCGCGACCTCCCAGTCAGTCAGACGCAGTCAGACGCGCTGTCACTCCTGTTAGCAATGTAGCTAGGCTCAGTATGGCCAATGGTATTTTTTGGGGCTGTAGTTAGATGCGACCAAACTCTTCCGCGTTTTTCCTGTTTACATAGGTTTATATGAGCAGTGATATGAAACAAGTTCAGTTACACAAATTGAAACGTAGCGATTTTCTATGCTATGGAAAGCGCGCACTATAATGACAGGCGTACTAACACCTTCTGCGCGCTTCGACAGCGCATTGATATCTGAGCTCCGTATCAATGCGCTGCCGAAGCGCGCAGAAGGTGTTAGTACGCCTGTCATTATAGTGCGCACTTTCCATAGCATAGAAAATCGCTACGCTTCAATTTGTGTAACTGAACTTGTTTCATATCACTGGTCATATAAACCTATGTAAACAGGAAAAACGCGGAAGAGTTTGGTCGCATCTAACTACAGCCCCAAAAAATACCATTGGCCATACTGAGCCTAGCTACATTGCTAACAGGAGTGACAGCGCGTCTGACTGCGTCTGACTGACTGGGAGGTCGCGCAAAGCTCGGAGAGGTACAGAGCAGCTCGTCTCAATTCAGATAAGAGCATATTTCATTATGGAAGTACGGTGGACTGTTCCTTTAAGTGACGCGGTGATTTTTAGTTTAAAAGTTGACGAAAGGAGCAGAAATATTTTAACGGAACTGGAAATGGAGTCTTAAACTTTTTTTCAAATATGTTATTATTAGATACCGTACCAGTCAAAAGTTTGTACACCCCCTGCTACTCATCCATAGGTTTTTCAAAATGGGTGTTGTGACTCTTCTACAAAACTGAAGACATAAAAACTATAAAATGACATCTGGAACGTATGTGGTAAAGGCGGGGGGGGGGCGTGAAGACAAAACGTTTTATATTTTAGATTCCTCAGCGTATCCAGTGTTTACCTTGATGACACTTTGTACACTATTGGTGTTCTCTTAACCAGCTTCATGAGAGAGTCACCTGGAATGCTTTTCAGTTAATAGGTGTGTCTCGTCAAAAGGTAATTAGTGGATGAGTTTATTTCCTTCTTTATAATACACAGGGCCAAATTACTCAATTCTGATTGGTCAATCATGGAGGGCTTTTTTCCTTAACATGGCAGTATTTCTGAAATGCTATTGGCTAGTTCGTTGCTTGGTTACGGTTACAAAAATTAGCAAATTTTGTCAACAAAATGGCTGACTCAGCAATGCCGCGTTTCGCTATATTTGATGAAGAAATGATGATAAACCGATTGAAAGCTGCAGGCGAAAATGAAAATACCAAAAAAGTACGAATTTTTGGCTTTCCGTGTTTAAGAAACGGGCCGCAGAAAGACAAATAAACGACTCTGTAGTGGCGTATGAATGCTGTGAGTTAGACAAGGTGCGATCGCAGTTTTTTGTGTCATGATGAAAGACGCTTTAGAAACTGATTCAAACGTGCAAGATAGTCTCGCACCCTGATTGGTTCAGAAAACGTGAATGGCAAATGTTGTGAACTTGAACGGCTTCCGAAGGATGAATTTGGCCCTGTATATTATAAACGAGTAACCGTATGGTTCCTCATAAAATTAAGGATCAATTTCACTCGTGACTTCAAAGTTTTGAATTTTCAAAACTTCAAAATCGGTCGTGAAATTAATCCTTAATTTTACTCGGCCCCATACGATTACCTAAACTAATAGTAAATAACAAAATGCAGTAAATAGCCCTGTTCCATCCACAACTGTAGTAATCCATCTTGCGTCAAGAACTGAACAGCTGAGTAAAGAGAAACGACATCGTTGCTTTAAGACATTAAAGTGACTTTTTATGAATAAAAATAAAGAAAAAACATTGGATTAGAAGGCGTGTCCAAACGTTTGGCTGGTACTCTATATCAAATAGAGATGTTGAGGAAAGTTTGCCCCCGGACTGAGCTGTAGGTGTCCCCTTGACCCAGACTCTGTCATAGCAAAATAAATATCATCTCAGTTTTAAGTGATATTTGTGTCCATAAACGTCCAAACCCTCTTCAGATATGTGAAGATGGTGGCGATGGATGGTCGAGGATAGCTAAAGATAAAATACCTGTGACTGAAATAATAAGCTGTTTTTGTCACAGATCTGCATTGTGTTTTATTTATTTTTGTTTTCAGCTCCAGCATCCCGCCTCGTCCCACACAGAATGGAACGGCAACTACAGCCACCGGCGCCCTCAGGCTTTCATCCCTCCCACCGTGCATGGCCACGCCTTCACCCTTCCACATGGCAGCCCCACCCACTCTACAGCCCATCCCCCTGCCCCGCCCCTGGGTATCGTCCACCCCCACGCACAGCCCGCCCTGCTCTCTTACCCGCCTTCGGCTCCTCTGGTGCCAACCGGCCCCATGCCGCACCTCCTGCCCTCGCCTGGTACTACACGGAGCCACGTGCTCCTTTCGCACCCGGCCAGGCACCTGGTGCACCAGGTGAGCGTGGGCATCAGTGCCCGCCTCCTGCCCTCGCCCACACTCCACCCTCAGGGCCAATTCAAACCTCTCTTCCCTTCACACTCGTACATCGCCTCTCCCGCCTACGCAGGCTTTCCCCTCAGCCCCACCAAACTCGGCCAGTACTCCTACATCTGACAGCCGCATCGGGGAACCTCACAGGAACCACGAATCATCTGGTTTTCACTTTCATGCCCAAAGCCATGGCACAAACAAGAACGCAAGCTGTTAATTTTTTTTTCCCTGAACCACGTCAACTCGGGTGCAATTGAACTTTCAATCAAGCTTTAAAAAATAAATAATCTACAAATGTTTTGAAGGTATTTGCAAGTTGGTGAAGAACGCAAACAGGAAAAGCAAGTATGGATGATTGGGGGAGGGGAAAGACGATGTGACAATTTTTGCACATTTTCTACAAATTGTCAGATTTTCAAACGAAGCACTCCTCCTCCAAACAGGTGAATAAAAAGGAGTGAGGGGGGGAATGATTAAAAAAGATAAAATGATATAATCGCCCTCGCACCTCCTCCTCCTCCTCCTCCTCCTCGTTAACTCTCAAATCTATTTTTCTATATTGCCTTCTGAATTGTGCGAGACGCATCTTCGTTTGTAAAGCCGCCCCAGTATCCTGGTCACGAACCCCACGTCCACGACGTCGTGATGTTCTTTCTGCCTTTTCGAAGTATTTATAATAATACTGGTGTGGTTTCAGTGTCGGGTTAGAAACGTGGTCGTTCCTCACGCTGCATGTCTTCTTGCATGAGCCGCAAATGTCGACGTTGGATCGGATCGAAGAGATGCCAATAGATGTCGCTCTTAAATGTTTGTCATGACACTCGCTGCATCGTTTCAACGCGTCCTCAGCCATAGTGCCTTAAATATTTGAGGTTGTTCATGTTACTACTTATATAAAATCTATAATATATATAAATATATATTAAATATAAATGTATCGGACTGCAGCACTTGAAATTGAGAAATTTTCAGTCCGTGCATTCTGCGTGTGTGTGTGTGTGTGTGTGTGTGTGTGTGTGTACGCACAGGTGTATGCTTTTCATACCTGATTTGGCATGGATGTATCGCATTGCACAAAAAAAAATAATAATTGAATCTGAAACGTAGTCGGTTCTTTCTGTTTAGTTTTATGAGGACGGCATGCTTTTGCTGTAGCGAAACGCTTGCTGTTTGTTTTTCGTCTTTCTTACCTTCGATGAATGAACTTGTGTACAAAAAGCAAGCATTGAATACCGCTTAACGTTTGATAATCGATTTCTATTAAGTGGTGAAAAGAAATAAAAATTACTACTAACAGTGTTTGTACTGTTTAAAGAAACTGCAATACAATCAAACTAGTCCTCGATTCTCGGATGTCTGTGTGGGTTTTTTTTTTTTTTTTCATTTTTAAAAAAAATTATATTATTTTTCTCGTTTTCTTTTGAAATTGTTGGAGTTTGGTATTCTAGATGTGTAGAAATGTGGTGGGCATGGCTTTGACTAGATGATGAAATGCAACTCGGTCTCTGATTCATGGTTTGGGTTTATCTTCGCCTCACAGACCATGCAGTATTTGGAATCTAATCTACTTTAATCTATATGTCCGGTATATCTAATCGAGCTAGTCTACTAGAGTTTAGTGCTGAAGCTTGACGAGGTGTGACTTTATTATTATTATTATTATTATTATTATTATTAATCTTGTGCAATCTTCTCATTTATGCATGTGTGAAACGGTTTAACGTGTTTTTATTTCTATATTCTGTAACTTGTCGACTGCTTATTTGAAACATTCCGTCAGGGAGACAATACGTACGCTTTGTGCAGATTTCTTGATCTGATTTTTTTTTTTTTTCCGATAATCGTGCGTGTACACTTTTTTTTTTTTTTTGTGGGTCTTTTTTCTTTTTAATATAAAGTTGCTTGTGCAGCACCAAAGACTGTAATTCGTAATTAACTCGTTTTCTAAGCAAGGTAGCTACTCTACTCTACTCTACTCCCCCTGCATAGACCTCATGTATACTGTAGTGATTAGTCCTGGGGTAAGTTTTAAGAATAAACGGAAATGTATTTGAAATATGGCTTAGGGTTATTAGCGTTTTAGGTTCAGCTTTCTGAGCAAGTAATAAGACGCATCATCTATCTTGAATGTATCCTAGATAAGCTGCTATATAATAATAATTATTATTGCCACTTCAGATAGCTGTGAAATTACTTTTTTTTTTTTTTTCTTGGTTCATATCATCTGCGTTTTGTAATTTTTTTTTCTTTGTATAGTTCTTTCTTCTTCCCTGAGATAGAAGTATTTTGGTTGAATAGTTTTGCTTTACTGTTTGGAGTGTAACTGTAACTACTGTACCGCTGATGATGATGATGATGATGAGTTGGAGTTTGTTGATGCTCTGTGGTGTTTTGCATCAGTATTTTAACTTTCAGTAACTGTTCTAGATGTAACTTTGCATTTTTTTCCCCCTTTTTGTCAGTTTACTTTTTTGTTAAATGTTGATCAAAGTGATAGTTTGCAGAACGGGCAGATGTTTTCATTTTCATTATCATTAATCAACACTCCCCCCCCCCCCCCCCCCCTTTTTTTTTTTTTTAAGGTTCCATCTTGCACATTTTCTGCACTTAACTGGATCTCCAGGATTGTTAAAAGAAATCCAATGTTCAGAGTTTTATTGAGCTTCATAAATGACCTAACTGATTTGATTTGATTTTTTTTCCCCTTTCTTTACAAGGAGGTAACACTTTCTATAAAGCTGACACGGTTAAAGATTTATAGCTGTGCTTATAATACTTTATTTGGTTGCATTAGGATTAAAAAAAAAACTTAAAAAATGAATAATGCCTTATATAGCTCCAATACCACCGTATAATAGAATTGAATTCTAGGAGCATAAATGTTGCCTTCTGTTATAATAATAATTGTTAATTTGGTTTTATTTTTAAATCAGCAAACACATTTTATGAACCTTAAATATTCCAAACTTTTTTTGTGTGTGTGTAAAATATTTTGTAAAGAATTTTTGTTAATTTTTTATTTTATATATATATATATAATATAAACCCGTTCTAAAGAGGAGACCATTAAGGCTTGACTAAGTTCAGCATGAACATTACAGTCAAAATGAGTTAACCCATTCGATTAAATATTATTTTTATTAGTTTTTTTTTTTAAATAAAAAAAATCCTTTAAATATCTAGAAACAAATCACTTTTTCCTGAGACTTTTTAGGTGGATTTCTAGATTTAAAACAAATTTCAGATATGTATAATGTGATTTTAAATATAAAGATGGTTGATGATGATAATTTCTTAATACACCATGAAATATCTAAGAAAGGAATCCTGTGTTCTTCTGCACCGATGTTTCCAGACACGTATTATTTAAATTTCCCTCTCAAATAATTTCCACACCTGTATCAGTTCTGTAAGTGTGCTATGATATTGGGGCTCGACACTGAGAATAATTATAACAGCAGTTATATT
This sequence comes from Neoarius graeffei, assembly GCF_027579695.1. Lineage (NCBI taxonomy): Eukaryota > Metazoa > Chordata > Actinopteri > Siluriformes > Ariidae > Neoarius > Neoarius graeffei. The sequence continues at coordinate 3,367,782 of NC_083574.1, forward strand.
AATTAATTTATGAATATGGGCTTCATATAGAAAGTGTTTCTGAAATTTTGTTCTCAATCATTTACTTACAATAAAAGCATTAAAAGCTTCATCTCCATGTTCGTGTCCTGCATGTGGATGAAGCGGAATGTGTTTTTATTATAACCAGTGGTTTTTGTTTGTTTGTTTGTTTGTTTGTTTGTTTGTTTGTTTGTTTGTTTTAAACATTGTTAAGAACCATGTGTGTGCGCGCCTTTATTGAGGAGACGTATGTAATGAAACAAGCTTCGCTGCAGAATGCAGTCTGAATACGAGAGTTTATCCTCCTGTTCCAGGGATCCAAATACTGCAATTTGACCATTTTTTACAGTTAACGTTTCTGTATCCATTAGTTCAGATGTTTAGTTTCCAGAGTTTCGTTCTGGAGAAGAAAACGTAAATTTGGAGTTGTATTTTGATCCCTGTGAAATGACCTTCACCAGCAAATCCGTCTCATTAATGGATCAGAGATTGTCAGAAAAATGACTGTACTTTTATTTTCATACACTTTTTTTCATTTTTCCCCGATAATCAACCTACTGAAAGACTTCTTAAAATCATTATATACACATCAGTGCTGTTTTTATTTATCCACCATCTGACTGTACTTTTCTTTTTCTCCTGATCAGCCGATTACAAGACTGCATTTTTATCACCGTTGCTATTATTATTATTATTATTATTATTGTTCCTACTAATCTATTGTTGCTACGTTGTTTTGTTTTTTAATCTATCCACTTAATTCAGGGTGTTTGTACTAATCTGCTGTTGCTACTGTATTATCCTGAAATCACCTCTCAGTATGAAGGCTTGTAAAAGTCCGAATGCGTATTTTTTTTTTTCCTGGGTTTCAAGTTCCTGCGATTTACAGCGTTTTTGCTTATTTGACTCACCAAGTATGAAATAGAAGTTGTTACTCGTGTCAGTTCTGTGGCTTTTGTTTGCTTTTTTTGTTTAAGTCTCGTTCGATGCTACACTCGTTTTGCCATGTAGCAATTGCACTGTGCAATATTTGACCGTATGAGGATCGGGGGGGGATTTTAACTCTCGGATGTGACATCTTTACAGTTTGCGATTAGTGTATCCTCTCTAGTTCTCAGTGACTTGGATGTGACCGGGCTTCGTCACATTAAGCGGGTTTTCCAGGCGACTCTTTTCGGTGAGTGTCATAATAAAGAGTTTATGGTGTATTGTCAAGATTCACTTTGAATTAAAATCTATTGCTGCAGTCTCTTATACACGTGTGGTTTTTTTTTAAATGGCTCTGCATTAGAGATGACTAGGCGTGTAACAATATTGTGCGATGATGAATCGTGGTATCAATTTATGACTATTTGAATCAATGAAAGAAAATGAATTACAATAATCAAAATGCATAATCTTAGGGGTTTTTTGTAGCTGTAATTGCGTGGTTTAGACAGCAGAGGGCGCAGTAACGTACAACAGCAGGAATACATATGACTTCACTGTTGGTGGAAGTAACACAGCTCTAATCCTGTGAGGGGAAAAACAGGAAACTGATCTAAAATGTGAAAGAGCTGTTGTGTGACTTAACTACAAATAGATTTAGCATGAAATCAGAGCGTGTGCTGTTTTTACAGATTTAAAAAAAAAAGAAGCAAATTGAGGCAGAGCAAAGTATATTAAGAAAAGGAGTATTTGTTAACTTTTTTCATTTTTAATAACAGGAATATTTTAGTCAATATGCTATTATTATATTTTACTCCAACTTTTACAAAAAAAAAAAAAAAGAAGAAACTAAAGGGTTTTATTTATTTATTTAAATTATTTAACAAAAGGAATCTAAGTTGATAAAGACCGGGGTAAATACGTGGTTGCTTTTTGGAAATAACATTTGAATTTTTTTCACTAATAATGGGAAATAAAATAATTAACACACCATCATGAATTGAATCGTTACACGCTTATAGAGAACGTACTGTTCTTTCAGATTCGCTGTTTTAAGGCTGTATGGTGCGGTGTAAAAGTTTGTGCACCTTTTGGACAATTTACAAAAAAATAAATTTGATTCACAACAAGACATTTCACGTGTGACGTTTCATAGATGTTATTAATAACCAGAATGGTCAAAATATTGATATTTAGTGATATTCATTATATGGTCTAAACTTTTTTTTTTTTCATGAGGATTTGAGTATTTTTCTAGTATCCCTTTATTTTTCTAATTTGTGTTGTGGTGTTACAGGATGGGATGCACCTACTTTTATTTTTGATGATGGTGGTAGTTTTCACCCACTTGCCAAAAATAGGCTGAGGATATGATAAATTCTGGAGGGGAAAAAAAAAACAAGGAAGGAAATATTATGCATCTGTACTAATCTGAGAGAAATCTAGTAATACTAAGAAGCATGCCGCAACAAACCAATCTCATTCATTTTCAGTTTATTTTATTTTTAAGATCTCAAAGCACAGCCTAAACACCATGAGAGAAGATAAATGTGGTGGTAAATTTACAGAAGTAGTAGGAAAAGATTTTCTGGTCAGTGTGTGATGTAGTAGAATGTGTTTTAGGGTGGGGCTCTATGGGTCAGAGAGGCGGGTTTTGGATGTTAGAGTGTGAAGGTGTGGGGTGAGGACAAACCACCAATCCATATAAATCATGCCCATTTTCAGTGATGCACAGTTCGGGGGCTGGGGTGCCATTACTTATGTGCATAACGTCACATGCGCTCCAGTGAGCTCGATTAGAGTGTAATGTGTTATGTTTTCCACCAGGGGGAGCAAACTGAGTTGGTGTGGGCTGCGCTTTAAATAAATGAATCAATTAAAGCAATTAGATCTGGAGTGATATTAAGACAGGAAGTGTTTTATAAAGCGCGCGCGCAGAGCAACAGGGAGTGTGTGTGTGTGTGTGTGTGTGTGTGTGTGAGAGAGATGCTGCAACAGTGATGCTGATGCTGCTGCTCATGATGATGCTCGAACCGGAAACGAGCAGCAGCTCCTAAATTCATTGAGCAGCGGAGGGCTGCGGGAGCGCGCGCCGCTCGGGCTGGGCTGGGTCGGGTTGGGGGACTCGCGCTGTCGGTTCGGTTCGGACAGATGTCTCAGTCACGGAAACGGAAATGGCTTCCAGATCCAGCTCGAGGACTGCGCGAGGAGGAGAGCAAGAAGAAGAGGAAGAGTTTTCCGGGCACGGGGCGCGCGCGGCGGTGCTGCGGCGGAGCGTCACGGTCACCGGCAGAGGCGCGCGCGGGGGCTGCATGCTCGCAGGACTGCTGCTGTTCCTGCTGCACGGTGCGCGCGCCATCCCCGGTAAGACCGACACAGAGAAACAGACACACTCCTCTCCTCTCCTCTCCTCTTCTTTCCACTTCATTTCATTTTCTCCTTTTTTGTGTGTTTTCCTCCCCTCGGTCACGCCTCAGTGTGGAACCAAGTTCGAACCCTGATGTGACCCAAACCGGACCCGGTGCTCATTTCATGCACGGTAGCGCGTGCACCTCTTCTTCTTCTTCTTCTTCATCATCATCTTTGTCTGGTGCTGCACTATAATGTCTCATTCACAGCTTACCGAGTAAAAAAAAAAAACATCCCCCGTTTTGGCGCATTTCACTTCTACCGCAACGCACAAGCTTCCATCATCACCATGGCTACGTCCCAGCAGCACCATCACCCAGCTGTACAACTCCAAAATTACTGGCACCCTTCATAAAAACATCCGCTCTTTAAGCACACCGAGGTGTTCCTTTCTCTTTCCTGTAGCGTCATGTCTTGTGTATCTGCCTGATTTCAAATCCAGACAGAACCGGATCATTCAGTGCAATGGAAGTTTAAAAAAAAAAAAAAAGTGTGTAATCATTGATTTTCTGGATCATGTCTGGAAGGAGTCTCCAGTGTTAAAGCTGGAGCTTTAAGTTTTCCTCCAGCAGGACTTTACACCACTTCTTCTTTGTCATATTTATTTATTTTTCATCTCATTAACCTCAAAGCTGCTGATGCGTAAGAACATGATCTAACAACTTTCGCAAACATTACACGGATAACAAGTCCGGCATGTTGGACTGGGGTATAAAAAATAATGATGATGATGATGATAAAACCCCTTCATTAGCTCCTGTGATATTTATAATCAGCAGCATCACGCGGTTGTGGATTAGTTTCCTATCACAGCGTGACATGCTGATGGTCCTTTTTTAGACTATGTACAGGTATTTCAGGTCTTTCTGCTCCTGATATGCAGAGAAAAACGCAAATGATGCGTCTTCACTCATGCACTATTTTTGAGCTGCAGCCATTTTGTCATGCTGTCCAAAGTATATTATATTAATCCCGGTAATTAATCACTATTTCTGCCCAGTGTATAACAATTCCTTTTCCTCATCAGGATGGGTCCTGGAGCTGCTGACTTGGTAAATAAACGTTGGGTTTAAAACTGAAGGTTAAAAATGTTGTGTAACGACCACCAAAGCCAACAGGTACCTGTTAATGGTGTATTTAATACTTGCACACCTACAAAGAGCTCGGAAGTCAGTCAGTAAGCAAGAGAGAGAAAGAGATTTATTTAATAGGATACAGGAAATAATCAAGTACTACAACAACAGTTTATGGATGCTGAAATCAGGGTTGTCTCCCCCCCCCCCCCCCCCCAAAAAAAAAAAAAAAATGGAGGGATGTATGAAACATTTTTATGTCATGTCTTGGAGCAAGAGTATTATAATATAAAATAAAAACCTCACATTCTTAAAAGATTGATTTTTTTTTTTTAAATGAAAAGTTCCCCTTTTTTCCTGGCTGTTTCAGCTGCCTGTATTCTCATAGGTGCCAATAATTCGACTTTAGGACGTGTCCAGAGTCCAGAGAGACCAGGATTAGGTGTGAAAGTCTGGGTTTGGTGTTTTTTTCTTCAGTAATGGATGAAGCAATTCCTCGTCGACTCGTCTGTCAGTGTGTGTGTTCCTGTCCAGCCACAACACCAACACAGCATCTGAGAAAAATCTGCTTGCTTGTGACATCATTTTGCAACCAAAAACAGTGACCTCTCCATTTCTTGCTGACGTACGCTGCAGTGCCGTGACTTCTCTGGATTTATATAGAATCCGTACGAATATAATTTTGATGTGTGTCGGACTGCAGCTGATTAAAGGAGTGATTAGTGCACTGAGTTAAACCTGTTCATTCCAAACTCGTTTCTGATGGATAATGCTGTAGTGAAGACCGAGACTGAGTCAAGACCAGAACCAGACCAGTGTGTGTGAATGGGAGCGGGGGAGGGGTGACGGGTGTTAACAGGAAGAATATTTTCAAATTGGCGATGAGTCACATTATTGGTCGCATTTGAAGGAGGAAATTTTACATCCGGTCACAGTAACGATGTTAATGTTATCTCATTATCTGTAGCCGCTTTATCCTGTTCTACAGGGTCGCAGGCAAGCTGGAGCCTATCCCAGCTGACTACGGGTGAAAGGCGGGGTTCACCCTGGACAAGTCGCCAGGTCATAGACACAGACAACCATTCACACTCACATTCACACCTACGCTCAATTTAGAGTCACCAGTTAACCTAACCTTCATGTCTTTGGACTGTGGGGGAAACCGGAGCACCCGGAAGAAACCCACCTCTACACAGAAAGGCCCTCGCCGGCCACGGGGCTCGAACCCGGACCTTCTTGCTGTGAGGCGACAGTGCTAACCGCTACACCACCGTGCCGCCCTCCCTACAAGTCTTGAAATAAAATTCTGGGTCTACAGAGACGAGTCTATAGAGACTAATCCCAGACCGAGTAAAAATGCGCTCGATTCTGAGACGAAACCGAGACCTTCAAAAACTGGTCTTGAGACCGGACTCGAGTTCTCCAACACTACTGATGGAAATCTGATCCTGAACTCGCGTTGGACTTGTCGACTCAGGACCTCCACACCAGCTGCGTTTCCTTTACAAGTTTTGAGAAGTAGAACTTTTAAGAATTAGACGTCTGTGTAGAATCAATGCAGTATGCGCACCTTTCAGGAAATGTACCGCAGACCACAACAACCGTCACATTTCTGGCTGCTCTGTCTTCTCCGCCATTTTCGAATTGAGTTGACCGTGAGCGGAACGAATGTGAACCAAACCCAGGAGCGGTACACCCCATCTCCTCTGATTATCATCTCACTTTTCTGTTTTGCAGTAATTTCCGTAATAATTTGTTGTTCAACATTTATTAGCTCCAACAGAGATCTGAGATTTACGTTTGAAGAAAACGTAACGGCTAACTAGCTTTAACTTGAGTCACGTATATAACTGTTGGTATCTGATATCACCTAACGTTCTCCTGATGTTTAGGACAGATGTTCTTATGGTACAGCAGAGCGGATTGTTCTAGCCTTGAATTCAATGTGCAGAGATTCCTGATAGAACCGCCGTAAATGGGTTCCATCTGTCTGTCGCTACACCTCCAACTGTTGCTTGTCTCACAAAGCGATCATTCCTTCCTTTTAGATTTTAGTAGGTGGCGTCATAATACGCTAGTCTATCAGTAAGATATTGTATGTCATCACAGACTGATTGTTATGAAGCCAATTGTTTCATAAAATAGGAGTTTTGGCACAGCGACGCAGTGCAAAAGTACAAACGCTCGCAGTTTTGTTTTTATAATCCACTTGCGTAGGCTGCGGTGTTGGGTCTGCGTAGAACTGTACGGTAAATCAACCTTTCGACTGACCAGAATCCAACAGTCCCAGTCCCTCCAATCCGTTTACTCTTTCAGTTTAATGACGGAAGGTTTGGATTTTCACTTTTTAGTCCTGTTTTAAACATGTATTGATCGTGGTCAATAGCTGCCCCTTGACTTTAATTATACGATTTTGAAGTGAAGTAGTTTTCTGTTCTTATCTCAGAACAGGGAAACGAGTTCTAATCATGGTCTCTCTAGTCATCACACACACTCTACCGGTCGGGTGGATAAAGTTCGGGCTGGAAAGCACTGGAGTATCCATTTTAATCAGCTCCACTCATATCATAAATTATGTATATTAACGCTAACTTCTACCGAAATTGCACACTATACCTTTAATCGCAGAGTTTAATCGTGTGTGTGTGCGTGTGTGTGCCAGAGCCATATTCAGGACACTATAGAACTGGGTCATGATGCTGAGAGAGTCAGAAAACGATCTGGTTTTAGAGAAAAAACACATATTTTCTTTGTTTTCAGCGTTCTCTTTATTTTTATGCCTAAAGTGTGGTGTCCGTTCTATTAGCTACCGTACAGAAACTAAAAACCAGCACAAAACCGTCAACACATGATGTCGGAACTTGTAGAAAGATAAGCTTTGGATTTAAATTTGTGCTTTGGAAATTGTCTGCGAATTTTAATTAAAAAAAAAAAAAACGGCTGCACGAAGACACTTCAAGTTTAGTGCAGTGCAATTTCTCGAATGCTGATTGGCTTAAAAAATGACAGACTGAATCTGTAATTATTTAATTGTTTTAAAGAAAAATTGAATGTAAAATTATAGAAAATTTAAATCTGAATTTCATGAATAGAATATAAAATCGGATGATTATCAAATTGAATTTCAAAAACCCTGACAAATTCAGGTGATGGGAAACAAGTTCAGTTTAATTTGATGAAACCCAAGCATAAAAATTAAACGACACGTCATAGTGGCACAAATACGGCTCTATGAAGTCCTACTCGGGTGTCACAACATCCTCTGAGAGGAGAGGGACGGGTACGTTATTTCCCTCCGACATCGTTATTTAACAATCATTCGCTGAAGGTGAAGTGAATATCGGTGAATAATAGCTGAGAGGAAGTCGAAGTCAAGGTTCTTGTTCACTAATGTTCATGGAGCCTGCCATGAGGCGGATAACTGTTTTAGTCTAAATGCACAGCTGATTATTTTAAAAAAATTTCAATCTTCAAAAGCAGCATGTAAATGTAATAAAGTCATGGCGCAGACTTGTCACTGATCTACGCCGAATCTCACAAAATACTTCGTTTTGAAATCGATAAAATAAATCACAATTCCGCCTTCCCTTTCAATAGTTTTAGACCAAACTTCTTCGTAGCATCTTTCGTGCTTTTAGGAAGAATTTTCTCGATAATCGAGGTGATTATCGAGAAATAGTCGAAATCTCTCAACCAATCAGCGCACAGGATTTTCTATAATCACCTCCATATTTATACTAAATTTATTTATTACACAGCTTTATTGAATACTTGATTCTGATTGGTCAGTTACGGTATTCGATTATAGACTCTGGGGTACCACGCCCAATCGTATCAAAATCCATAGAAAGAAATTCAGAAAAATTTAGTTGTTTTAGTAAAAAGATTAAGATCATCAGCTCGGTTGTGACGTGCTGTGGCTGAATAAATTAATAAATTAATTTACTCCATCAGAAAACACCATGGAGGATTTTTCTAATATTAATTTTTAATTTTTAAATTAATTAATTTTTAATAATTTAATTTTTTTTAATTTTTAATTAAAAGTATTGTACTTCTTCCCACTCCTTTTTCAAACAATGTGCGGTGTATTGTAATGTCTTAGCTCTTTATGTATTTTATTTATTAATTTTTTTGTCACTTTCTCGTGTTCTTTCTTTTGTATGTACAAATAATTACATACATTTTTTTTATGCATGTTCGAAATAAATAAATAAATTCAATAAATTCAATTCAAATTCAAAATTTTTATGTGAATCTGAAGAAGACTCAGAGTTTACGTTCCTACAGACGCGGATCCAACTGTAAAATCTAACACGTGTGTGTGTGTGTGTGTATATATATATTTTTTTAGCAGGAGCAATGAAATCATTTTAAAATCAATATTTTGTGTCAAATTGTTGATTTCTTTCGTAAATAGCCGTGTAATAAGCAGGATGATGTACAGAGTCGGTCATTATAGTGAAATAAACCCCTTCCGGGTGATTCGAGACACATCCGCTTCTCTTCAGGGTCCTGCTTCACCCCGTCAGGGTTTGTTTATCTCATCTCATCTCATTATCTGTAGCCGCTTTATCCTGTTCTACAGGGTCGCAGGCGAGCTGGATCCTATCCCAGCTGACTACGGGTGAAAGGCGGGGTTCACCCTGGACAAGTCGCCAGGTCATCACAGGGCTGACACATAGACACAGACAACCATTCACACTCACATTCACACCTACACTCAATTTAGAGTCACCAGTTAACCTAACCTGCATGTCTTTGGACTGTGGGGGAAACCGGAGCACCCGGAGGAAACCCACGCGGACACGGGGAGAACATGCAAACTCCGCACAGAAAGGCCCTTGCCGGCCACGGGGCTCGAACCCGGACCTTCTTGCTGTGAGGCGACAGCGCTAACCACTACACCACCGTGCCGCCCAGGGTTTGTTTAATTTAATTTATTTATTCTCCCCCCGATAATGACCAGCTTGCTGTATATCATCCCTTACGTACTGAATTTTCAGCTAATTTTCTAGAATAGAGTCTCGAGTCTCGGTGTTTTATTGTTCTTATACCACAGCAACTTGTCAACAGTTGCAATTTCTTATTATATTAATAAAAAAATCCTGATTAGTTTTTATCCATTAACGGTTACATTTAATGTTATGGAACGTCTGTGAAAGTCGTTCTCGCTCCAGCTTGTCCTCGTCGTCTCTACTGAAGTCAATAAGTTTAAAAAAGTTATAAAAAAAAAAAGAGAAAAAAAACCCACACACCCAGAGCTTGTGATGTTACAGAGACGTCTGCTGGAAAATGTACTTACAGCTTTTTACCTCTGACGGCTACAAAGCGCTGAAACTTCCATAAGTGTTTAATAAACACGCTGCCTGTCCTAACAGAAAACTTCACCATATCAGTGATTTGACATGCTTTTGGATCTGCTTACGATCAGTGACGCGCACGCTGTTGAAGTCCCTGTGAATGAGCCGTTACTATAGAAACAATAACCTGATTAGAATGAGTGCATTAATATCAACCTACCCTTTTGCAACTGGAACGACTTGAACATTAATCAACACCTTTTGCATTGTTGGTTTTGACGCCAATTTACTGGAGGTCAGCCTCATGATGAAGCCTCTCGGATGAGTAACAAAACATCATGACGTTGTTCTACTTGTTCCATCTCCGTGCAGGTCAATGTTTTAGTGGCTTGTGAACCGTGTTATAGAGTTTGGGACGGTCCATAAAGACAGGACGAGTTCATTCAGAAAGAGAAACGGAGCAGAAGCAGATGGTTGCTCACATCTCTGTCTGGATCTCCGCCAGAGTGACTGTTCATAATTTTAACAAATGGGATGAAGGCTGGAGAAAGTGAAGGCGGGTTGCCTCTCTCTCTCTCTCTCTGCTTCATGACAGGATGTTTCCAGCCTGCAGCAGAATCTCGATCTTCATTCAGACTAATGTGATTTTAAGAGAGAAGAGCGAGATGTGCATTTTTTTTTCTCCTCAAGATCCATCACGTGAAAATGGTGATGAAATGAAATGATTTTTTTTCACCAATCCAGATCATTCATGTTACGTCTGTAGTGGTGTCGTCTGTCCTCAATGTCATCACAGAGGTCCCTGTAGTCTGGAGATAACGTGTTCTAAATAGACATTGTACAGCTTTCCAGTTGTTGATGTTTCAGAGTTTACCGTTGTACAATGCTTTTTAAAACGATGCTATAAGAGACGCTGTACATCAACTAGTTTTAACATCTTGGATCTTTTGGAGAAGTGTGACCTCGCCGCCTTTTTAAAGCTATACCACCTTTCAGATTTTTCAAGTGTAGGTCATAAAAAGAATTTTCCCCGACACCCAATTATTTTTGTTTAGTGACCAAAAGTTACTGAATTCGAATCACAGACTTCCAGTTTTATTAGTTTTTTAAACAGAACAATTAATGAATTTTGGGCCAATTGGCCCTGAATTCTCCGCTATTTTTTCCTGCTTCACCATGACCCAATACAAGACACTACATCATGCATGACGTGGTGGGCTTTCCCCATTCGCTCAAGGCATTGTGGGATACAAATTTGAAACAGGAGAGAAAAATGGAGGACGTGAGTGTGGGAATGAAACGTGAAAGAGCGACTACAGTAACGGAAAGAAAGCGAGAAGAAAAGACATTGTTATATACGAAGGAAAGGAAACGCAGGACCAAACTAATAAATATGGGCGCTCAGCGAGCACCTCGGTGTGATCAGCTGTTCGTTTAGCGACAGAATGATGGAACTGTCAGTGCACGCTCAAAGGTAAACCTGTAGATGGCAGTAATGCAACACTGTGGATGCCAGCTGCCGTAAAACCCAAAAGAAGAAGAAGAAGGTAAACCTGCGCATGCGCACACGGACTTCCTCTGTCTGCTTGACTGCGCCAAGTGAGCGATTTCATGCACATTATTTGCTTTAATCCCCTCAAATTAAATAACTTCCCAGCCACAGAATGGCCTGATATTTTGTGAGATATTACAGAAATAAACAGATATCACAATGACCACATTTCAGACGGAACTGAATTTCACCGATTTTATGAAATCAAAAGGCCGTCTCGCTTTAATAAAATTAAAACTCGAGCTCATTCTTCACATCACTTCCTTGCTATTTGTAAAGAATCATCTGAGCACCTTAGAAATAGAACCTGTATCAGATAAACACGGAACTTTTTAAGGATAGGTTTTTTTTTTTATAGGTTAAAATTTTAATATAATGTAGCCATATTTTTTTCCCTTTTCTTTTAAGATATTGTAGTATTTTTCATAATTGTAATTTATTAATAATAATAATAATAATATTTTAATTTGTAACCTCTGATATGTACTTTTATATGATGAAATAAAGACCTTTGACAGATAGAAATAGGAGTTGTGTATCAGGACCGGTATCCCGCGGTACGCAATAAGTCACACAAGCTTGAGGTTTTTACTTTAATGTGAGCGACAAAGAAAATTTCAGGGCAAGGAAACACCACGTTCAGTAAAAATATGACAAATGATGCTTTTGCATCACTCATCCTTCGTACCCGCCTCCTCAAGCTCTCAGTGGTTTAAATGAGGCGACTAGCTTATTTATGTTTGGTAAAATAGAGCTAGATGAAGTCATTGTAAAACATTTACAAATAAAAATATTGAGCGTGCATGCCGAATTTAATAAACATCCTGTGTATGTCATCATTTTGGAGTTAGATATGGATATTTGAAGCATGAAACAGAGTTTTTGAAGTAAAATCCTCAGTATCACCAACTAGAAGGGTGTTTTTTAGAATCTAAAGCCTTGTAATTATCCAACAAATCCTTCAAAGACCCACCCCAAATAGTGTGTGTGTGTGTGTGTGTGTGTGTATTGTCTGGGTATGTGTTTGGTCCAAACTCCACATTATTGCTCATTATTTTCTTCTTAATACCCAGAATCTGCCCCGAGTGTAAGTTTACATCTATCTCTCTTAGTAGGAGCACTTTTAGAAAACTGGGTTCTTTAACGGCTTCGTGGATCAGTACAAGACTACAGTAGATTTAGAGAAGCTTAAATTAGCCATGTGCTGCACACGGCCTCGTGGACGTTTTCCTCAGTACTCGGATGCCAACTCCTCCACCGCTAACACCCACACACACACAAAAGCTGTTTCCTCCTCCATATTGAGAAAAAGCACAGATTTAAGTCGTACTGTAGAGCCGAGATTTTAACATGAAGCCCAGGCGAGAAACGACACAATTCAGCGGTGTGTCTGAACACAAAATGCAGATATAAAACCCCAGCAGTTAGTAACACCGTGAGCTCAAGCTGTAGTGTCATTTTTCTAAACGGGGTCTTTGCATAAAATAGATGAGTGACCGAGAGTCCATTTTTAGTTGGATCTCAGATTTCTGTATTCGTGGATATTTTATGAAACACCACAAAACAAAAATATTGAGTCTATCCACATTCACTGGATATCAGCAATCGTGTGCTCTGATTGACTACGACAAGGATATCAGCTCATATAGCGTGAGTGGAGAAAAACAAAATGGCAGAGCGCATCAAGTCAGATATATCACTTTATCAAGCATTTAAAAGAAACAGGAATGGCTAAAAGAATATAGTCTCCTATATAAATGCAAATATCTCCTGTTCCACACTCCAGCCCAGTTGGTGGCAGTAATGCACCTTTAAGTTGGTTTGCCAACCACCAAAAAACCCTAAAGAAGAAGAAAATGGCAGAGTGAACCAAATGAGGACAAAATAAAAACTCTACTCGAAAACAACCCCCCCCCAAAAAAATAAAATAGCAACAAAATATGGAATAAAAGCCTATGGCTTGGTCCAGACAAAAAGACTTTACGCTCTGTTAATATGGACCAATGATTAAGAGATTGTACCACACCCGCTCTTAATACTGTACACACACTCTGAGAAAATAAGGGTCTTCATGGGTTCTTTAAGGCACTGTTTCTCAACCACTGGACCATGGTCCATGAAGCGCCATCTAGTGGGCCATGAAATTTTTTTCAAGTTTGAAGCCAAATACTAAATAGTTTAGGATGTTGTAGCGTCCCGTATCTGGTTTGACGTACACCTTTCAAGTGGAAGAAATTAAGAAGAACAAGTCTTTATTATTGTCACGTTCCTCCTTTGCATTTAACCCCCATGCGCGCGCGCGCACACAGAGCGTGCACACACAGTGGACAGAATAAATAAATCCATTTGTGGGTAAATTATATAGATCTGTGATGCCTGCTGGAAGAGAAGAGCAGGGAGGATTGAGAATCGAGCAGCTGTGGTTTGTTTACACCTGCTACTAAAACTTTTAGCTTCCTAGCAACCATCGTAAAGACACGGACAAAGCCCGGAAATTCTTCCTTACCCGGGCAAAAATGATACAGGATTTATCCTGTAGTGTCCTGCTCTCCAGCTCTTTAACCCAGCCACATATAAAAAGTTGTTCTCCTTCATGCTCTTCCAGGTTTTTATCTGTGTGTCCATGTAGAACGATATCTGCAGCACCAGGTAGTTTGAGATGTTGGGGAACTCGACGGATGGATAATTTTCCAACTCAGAATGAATGAATGAATGACTTTATTTAAACATAAGTTGATCAGCAGAGCTGGTGGGGTTGTGCATGTACAGATACAAGTACAAAAGACTAAAAATAAACACAATCTTAAAAAAATTAAAATATGTTGATTATCTGTTAATTATCTTCGCATTAAGTTAATTAACAGTATGCATAAATATTGTATTTGCATTTAGTTCCGGCTACAATAGGATCAAAATGTATTCTACTAATGTCAAATTTAGCGAGTAAGTTTTCCTTTCATAAAAAAAAAATCCTTCTTTGTTAGCGTGTAAGGATCTAATCCCATTGAGTGGGTTCTGTATCCACTTCTTTTGAGTGTACTTTTTGGTTTTAATAACTTGTTTGTTTGCTGAACTTAAACATGGCAATAAGTTCTTGTGTTAATGGACCGGACTCCACTTTTGGATCATTAATCCCTTTTGAGTGAGAATGACCTGCATGCATGGGTTTGGCTTCTGGCACATCCATACAGTTTTAAATACAATACCTGCAATTAAAGACTTTCTTTGTATTGCATTTATTTAATTCCTGGGCTCCCATCTGTAACAGGGAGTGATGTCGCGTCCCATTAACACACTTTACAATACATTATTAGATTCTAATAGAATAGATGAGCCAAAATAATTGATCTTTTTTTTTTTTTTTAAAGTATGAATAGGTGGGCCTTGAAGCAGAAAAGGCTGAGAACCCTTGGTTTAAGGGTTCATCAAACCTGTAATTAAGGTTTCTTAGCTTCCAGAAAGGGATGAGAGTGAACAGACCTAGATTCAGTCACTGATTTAGCCTTCGTGGACAAAAGGACACACAGCGTCAGTGCATACTGCAGTATCTGAGCTCAGCCAAAATGGTGTCACATTCAGTAGGTCACTCTCCGAGGAGTTAGATTGATGAGCTCGGCCTTATTAAATCGATCCGACTTGTTTAAGCGACAGTCAGCTGGACTTCCTGATTCCCAGAGATTCTTACAGAGGCATAGCATGAGAATGTTCAGACGGTCGAATCTTTTTTTGTTTGTTTGTTTGTTTTGTTTTTTAAACATGTCTAGTTTGAGCAGGAAAGATTTTGTGCAAAAAAAGAAAAATACGAGTACAGAAGAATGATAGCGTAATCCTGTAAATTAGGTCACATACTGAGACAGTAAAGGAGTGCATAAAGGAGCTATCTGTGCATGCTTTTGATGGTGTTAATGAACTCTGAACAAATAAAATGCATGTCTAATTAGCTATGCATCAGCACATAAAGATGGTGAGATACAGTCCTGTGCAAGTCTTAGGCACGTATAAAGAAATGCTGTCGACCAAAAATGGCTTAAAAATAATGAAAATGTTTCAACATTAAAAAATACCATAAACAGGAAGCAGTAAGCCATAATAAATGAATAAATGCAAAGTCAATACTTGGTATGAGACAAAATTCGCTTTGCTTTAAAAAAAAAAAAGTAGTCTCAGGTACAATGAGTGCAGTTTTATAAGGAAATGAGCTGTAGGTTTTGGAAATAATGAGCTGTCGCTGTAGGAAATGAGCAGTAGCCTTCATTATGTTTTCTTTTTTAATCTGAAAAGTGCTCTCTTATGGAATATGCTGCTCAGACATATTACAAACCATTTTTCCCCCCTGTAACATTTAATTTTGTGCTGTGTGAAAGGGTACCGTTGCTGTCCCACTTCCACCAAGCGTCACCACCAAATGAGTACAACGAGAACGAAGATTTTAAAAGTAAATGAGTGTGATTTATTTTACAATGCGGAGAAGTACTCAAAATACAAACAAAAGACTTTCAAAAAGAAACCAAACGGGCCATCATAGGCATAACTAAATAAACACACATAGAACTGGAAGGCAACCTCACGACAAGTTGCAACAACAGTACTTACAGTTCACAGTTCTCAATTCTGATTTACAAGGGTCTCACCTCCACCAGAGCCTGTCAAACACTAACAACAAAGAAAATACAGCCCTTTAAATATCCCACCAATTACCCTCTGATTGGCTGAGCCCACAATATGCGGAGTGCTATGATTGGCTGAAATACAATGCACAGTAATACGATAATTAACAGGGATAGGAAAAGTAATAATCCTATAATTGGCCAACTTACCTCCTAAACACAACCACCAATGAAAACCAATGTAAATGATTGGATAAATCCATTCACCACAGAGGTACAAACCAAAACAAATCAACATTCACAGTGAAGATTAAAAATGTCAACATTCCATTCACCATTAAAATGCATAACAAACATCTACCACTATACCTACATACATTTCCCATCCCCACAGTTAACATAAATGACACAAACATCACAAAAGACACAACACTCACCCCTACAACCAGTAAACTTTCCCTAGCCCAAGGTGGAACTTAAAAACATCGCTCACCCGAGGCGCGCGCTTCCTACGGGGAATCCATGTCAGACGGACCAGGGAGACATCAGTGCTAATAAATGCAAGTGTGTGAGTTGTGAAGAAACCAATATCAACAACGGAATGGAAAATGGAGCAGAATCAGAAGTTATCTTACTGTTCGCTAGGATGTTTGGATTAAACTGCATTTAAACGGTAAAGTAACTGTGTTTATGGTTTGTAATGTGTGCCGCTAATGATCAAAACTCACCGGGTAGATGCCACTGCCGGTTCAATGGAGATACATGCAATTAGCGTGCCGATGTAACTAACGGTGTGGTGCATTTTGGGTAATATAGTGTGAGTGAACAGGGACGGTACACAAACAAAACCAAAGACGAAGACAAGCCATGGCAGATACATTGACACATATAAAAGTCCACATGTTGTGCACAGGTTTAAAAAGTATTCATACTTTTTACATGCTGGAAAAAAAAGAATGTTTGGAACTCCTAAAATGTTTTTGTAATGTTTGACTCAATAATGTAGAAGTCATAAAATAGAAATCTATAATAAAGTTAGTATGAAAAAAAATGGGGGGGGGGGGCGAAGACTTTTGCACAGTACTGTACATTAGAAACCTTTATGAAGAAATTGGTCATTTTTAATAAAAGGTATGTTAGATTTAGGGCGGCACGGTGGTGTAGTGGTTAGCGCTGTCGCCTCACAGCAAGAAGGTCCTGGGTTCGGGCCCCGGGGCCGGCGAGGGCCTTTCTGTGTGGAGTTTGCATGTTCTCCCCGTGTCCGCGTGGGTTTCCTCCGGGTGCTCCGGTTTCCCCCACAATCCAAAGACATGCAGGTTAGGTTAACTGGTGACTCTAAATTGACCGTAGGTGTGAATGTGAGTGTGAATGGTTGTCTGTGTCTATGTGTCAGCCCTGTGATGACCTGGCGACTTGTCCAGGGTGTACCCCGCCTTTCGCCCGTAGTCAGCTGGGATAGGCTCCAGCTTGCCTGCGACCCTGTAGAAGGATAAAGCGGCTACAGATGATGAGATGAGATGAGATGTTAGATTTAACCAGTGTTGAATTTGAAATTGAAATGATTGAATGTTAGATTTAATGTAGATGTAAAGCTGCATTAAGTGATCACTTAAGTTAGTTTTATAGTTTTAGTGTTAAGACTATGATAATATTTTAGAGCTTTTTAAGATCCTTTATTATTTTAAACTATGACACTATAACAGTGATTCTAAACTATTCCTGTGTAACTTGACCAAGTTACTGTGTGACCTTCGTCCAGGGGAATAGACACTTCTTTGCTAGACTAAACATGTCTGTTTAAAAATTGTCGTTAAGAACATCCGCTGATATGAAATGTATACAGGACATTTTGCTCATGATTGATCCAAGGTTTCACTCTCACACATACATATTGATGGAATTAAGATGCATTTTGCTCAGTCCAAGGTTTACTGACCTATGTCATCATACCATCACACCATAGTCTGACATCCTACGACGCATACACATAGCATAGACACACCCACACACACCCACAGCTGCATATCCACACAGACACACACACACATAGACAGATATCAAGCAGTGATGTCACTTCATCCACATAGATAATACATATAAAATCTCCTGTATTCTCTCGTCTCATGGGGGACTTGTGAATAAAGATTGCGAACTCATGGGGTTCCTGTCTTTCTTTCGCAACTCACCCCCAGAGCTCTGGGTGACACGGGGGGACTGATCTCGAGATGGTGAGGGCCAGAGGTGAAGAAACCTTTCAAGGTACATTTTTGTTAATGGGCTATTATATTTTACTCCAAACTTTACAAATGTGGGTAAATGATTGTTGGTTATTAAGAAAATGAAACAAAGAGGTTTTTTTAATTTAAGAAAAGGAATATTTGTTGATGATATGAAAATAAATGGGACTTTTTTTATTGGTAATAAAATTTTCTTAATTTTTTTTTTTTTTTTAATATTGTGGGAAAATTGAATTGTGAACCTAATGTCATGAACCGAATCGTGAATTGGGTGACTCGTTCCATACCTAAAGGCAACACTACAGTTTTTCTGATGGTTTATTAGCAAACCTCATAATACATACAGTATATATTGTGTATCTTCAAAAAGTTTTTAAGAATCATAACATGATATTTGTATTGTGTCACCCCTCGCCTATTCAGAATCACGATTACATTTTGCCGTAATGTAAAACCAACAAGATCTTATATAAAATATAAACAAATACAAAACGATTGTGGTTTGATTTTGTTCAGTCATATAAACGAACAGGTACGAAAAGATACAAGTGCTAACTCCGCCCCCCACCCCAACCTTAACTTTTTGAACTTCCAAACAAATTGAATCGCAATATTTTTTTATGAATTTGCACGTGTGGCACCAATTCACTCTACTTGCTCAATGCATCAATTAAAGGTGCTGACTGCAAAGTCATCTGAAATTTTATTTATTTTTTATGCATGGCATTTTCTTCTGTCTTGCAAAAACAATATCATGTGGATGAGATGTGATAATTTTGATGTCCTGAGGGTTTCTTTTCTTCATTTTGGGATCGTTTTCCTCCCTCTTGAGGTAAACAGTACGGCCCGATGGAAACAGGAAACAGCCGAACGTGAGGGAGGAGTTTTAACTAATTAGCATAACTATGGACTATGTCACATCAAAATGGCGACGCCACCAGGAAAACATCGTGACTCTGCATCGACCTCGGAGAGTTTTGAGTCGCAGGGATGTAATTTGTGGTTGATGTTCGCGAATAGATCCATCAAACAAAAGACGAATATTTATATCTTTTCTCTGTAAGATCAAAACATTAGGTGTAGAACTCCATCGTTGCTACCATGGAGTCGAGCCCATGCATTCTAAGGCTAAGGTAGCTAATCGCTCGCTAGAATTATTTAGTTATCTGTCTAGAAAAATGACACGTCATCTAACCTCGCTCTATCTTGCAGTTGCACTCACTAGGAAGGCTTTCCTTTTCTTTTCCGCTGGAGAAAGAGCCGAGTCCGCCATGTTTGCCCATGCCGACTAGTTTTGGTTAAAAGTAGATCCATGCCCCACGGTGGTCACGTGATATTGTCGCTCGCTTGCTTCGGTGATCTTCGGAATCGTAAAATGCGGGACGTTTTTTATCTCGGCAAAACATTTACACACAGGATACACGGTGTGTGTGAGGAGCAGCGAAGCATCTCGAAACCCCAACAGCAATAGAAATAGAACATTTTGAAATGGCAATGTTTAGATTCCAACATGGTGGCTTTCATGAATGCCAGATCTAACTGCAACATTGATGAATGTTCTTTCTCATCCATGTTCTTCAAGTACAACCCCAATTCCAAAAAAGTTGGGACAAAGTACAAATTGTAAATAAAAACGGAATGCAATAATTTACAAATCTCAAAAACTGATATTGTATTCACAATAGAACATAGACAACATATCAGATGTCGAAAGTGAGACATTTTGAAATTTCATGCCAAATATTGGCTCATTTGAAATTTCATGACAGCAACACATCTCAAAAAAGTTGGGACAGGGGCAATAAGAGGCTGGAAAAGTTAAAGGTACAAAAAAGGAACAGCTGGAGGACCAAATTGCAACTCATTAGGTCAATTGGCAATAGGTCATTAACATGACTGGGTATAAAAAGAGCATCTTGGAGTGGCAGCGGCTCTCAGAAGTAAAGATGGGAAGAGGATCACCAATCCCCCTAATTCTGCGCCAACAAATAGTGGAGCAATATCAGAAAGGAGTTCGACAGTGTAAAATTGCAAAGAGTTTGAACATATCATCATCTACAGTGCATAATATCATCAAAAGATTCAGAGAATCTGGAAGAATCTCTGTGCGTAAGGGTCAAGGCCGGAAAACCATACTGGGTGCCCGTGATCTTCGGGCCCTTAGACGGCACTGCATCACATACAGGCATGCTTCTGTATTGGAAATCACAAAATGGGCTCAGGAATATTTCCAGAGAACATTATCTGTGAACACAATTCACCGTGCCATCCGCCGTTGCCAGCTAAAACTCTACCATTCAAAGAAGAAGCCGTATCTAAACATGATCCAGAAGCGCAGACGTCTTCTCTGGGCCAAGGCTCATTTAAAATGGACTGTGGCAAAGTGGAAAACTGTTCTGTGGTCAGACGAATCAAAATTTGAAGTTCTTTATGGAAATCAGGGACGCCGTGTGATTCGGATTAAAGAGGAGAAGGACGACCCAAGTTGTTATCGGCGCTCAGTTCAGAAGCCTGCATCTCTGATGGTATGGGGTTGCATTAGTGCGTGTGGCATGGGCAGCTTACACATCTGGAAAGACACCATCAATGCTGAAAGGTATATCCAGGTTCTAGAGCAACATATGCTCCCATCCAGACGACGTCTCTTTCAGGGAAGACCTTGCATTTTCCAACATGACAATGCCAAACCACATACTGCATCAATTACAGCATCATGGCTGCGTAGAAGAAGGGTCCGGGTACTGAACTGGCCAGCCTGCAGTCAAGATCTTTCACCCATAGAAAACATTTGGCGCATCATAAAATGGAAGATACGACAAAAAAGACCTAAGACAGTTGAGCAACTAGAATCCTACATTAGACAAGAATGGGTTAACATTCCTATCCCTAAACTTGAGCAACTTGTCTCCTCAGTCCCCAGACGTTTACAGACTGTTGTAAAGAGAAAAGGGGATGTCTCACAGTGGGAAACATGGCCTTGTCCCAATTTTTTTGAGATGTGTTGTTGTCATGAAATTTAAAATCACCTAATTTTTCTCTTTAAATGATACATTTTCTCAGTTTAAACATTTGATGTGTCATCTATGTTCTATTCTGAATAAAATATGGAATTTTGAAACTTCTACATCATTGCATTCCGTTTTTATTTACAATTTGTACTTTGTCCCAACTTTTTTAGAATCGGGGTTGTATCTCATATCTCACATTTGCTTTTTATTAAATTTATATTTGCAATATATTATTCAGGTCTATTCACTGAATTGAATCATCGCTGTAGAGCTTATTAGACGCACAGTGCCAGTCTATTTTCAACACAGGTTCATTTTTAATAAATGGCAGAGTCAGCTTTTATTTGGTCTCTTCAGCATTCTGACAAATATTTGTGAGCTATTGATTGGCTGGTGTTTTGGGAGCAGAGGTCTGTAATCTAGCCGTTGTGAGAGAATCTGCTCTCATATGCAGCACTGGATGATGATGATGATGTGTAAAAACTCACTATCAGTTTCTGTCCAACTGAGCAGGATTGTTCCGAAGGACATTTTGATCGAGGGATGTGTACGGAAAGACTGAAGGAGGAATTTGTGATATGTTGTGCTGCACATGAGATCCTGCCCAGTGTAAGTGTACACTTCAGGGAGATGGAAAGTGTGTCAGTTCCTCACTAGGTGTATAGTGGAACAAAGGGACACCATGACCTTCACCGTTTCTAGTAAGTCATTGTTATAAACTCTGGTGTAAAACTGGAGTGCATGACATCACACACCTCAGTCTCTCTTGTCCTGTTCTCCTCACACTGAATCCCTGCGGGCCAGAAGACTGCGTGTGTAATACATTTGCTGACCGCATGATATAATAAATGTGTTCACGACACATCTTTCATTTCAGACGGAGAAAGCGTTTACCCATTGAAGGTATTTGTAAAACATTCTGAATTTTATTACTCTTACTTTTGGAAACTTGAGTAAGAACATACTGGTGGTTAGTTTTAGTTGACCTCTATGGTTGAGCTTGTTTACTTCGAATGCTGTATCTTTCACACAGAATGGTGCAAAAAACATCTACTTGAGTGAGCGACAGTTCTGTGGGCAGAAACTTGTTGATAAGAGAGGGTCAGAGATCAGAAAATGGCCAGATTGAGCAGTTTGAGATCTTTTGCCAGGAAGGATATAGTAACTCATATAATCACTCTTTACAACCGTGGTGAGCAGAAAAGCATCTCAGCAACAGCAGAAGAACACATTGGGTTCCACTCCTGCAGCCAAGAACAGGGATCTTAGAATCAACAAGAAGTTCCTTTTAAAGTGGACGGTGAGCGTATACGTTCTTGCATAGTGCATGACTTTCGACATGGTAGTGTTGTCTCAAATCAAACATGGCAACTTGTGCACTTACCGGAAATGACCATGTCGACGTTTGACCACGATTGTTGCATCACCTGCCAAAAAATATCTCCCAGCTTTTTTCCTCACCTCTTAAAAATGAATGTTTTTGATTTTCCTTGCTTGTGTGCATAGATACATTGGTGTCAATGACATGCCGTCCTCTAACTGGCTGAAAATAAGTTAGTAGTCCCTCCCTTTACCGTTACATAGCCAAGATGGCGACCACTGATGGTGAAACTTGTGCAGCGATGAACACGCAACCTTTTGACCATTTTGAGGACGCCATCCAGGTCTCGTAGTGCAATGCATGTTGGCATGTTTGTCAGTGTGAACGCACTTGTGCACTCAAATTACTGTAGCATGTGTAAGTACAGAAATACGTGAATTGAGACACACCCCTAGACTCAAACTAACTATAGTCAAATGACTAAAATAAGTCTAAAATCTAAAATAGGTGTCAAAATTACCACTGGTTTGTATTTTGTTCTGATAATTTGTTAACACCGTGTCCTTTTTGTGTATTTCAGCAAACCCTTTGAGATTTCTCTCTTTTTCTTTTCTCTTAAAGGTCTCATTGCATCGTTTTTTCATTAATTGTGCGGTGGTCTCTAGTATGAATGAATGCCCTGTGAGCCGGTTTTGGTGAAAAAAAAAATGCTGTGGTTCTCCTGTTTCAGGCTGTTCTAGTTTGGTGGAGGAGTGGGTGGCGGGAGAACGACAGGATTTCAGCTCTTACTCATTAATATTCATGACATGTAAATGTATTACCTCTGATTGGCTAACAGCAATCAGTAAACGTGTTACCTCTGATTGGCTAACAGCACTGTGACGCTACCTCCAGTGGGTCAGAACAAGCGGATGTGGGTGTCTTTGTAAAAACTGTTTTGATTGGCTATTATGGTCTCGACATCGATGTTTTGACCAATAACAATGTAGATAACACGAATTTTACATCACATTCAACGGAATTTAAACGAGACTAAAGATGGCGACTTACAAATAATGTGTAAACATCGTTGGAGTTAATAAAGTTTGAACAGCATGAAGGAACATACCCCAACCCCACGAAATTAATAAAAAAAATTCTCAACGGATTTGGCATAATATAAAAAGGTCGTTTTTTTACTCAGAAAAAGTGGAAATCCGCCGAAAAGTGGAAAACTCTCATCCCTGCCGAGCTTGTGACCATGTCATGCATGCTAACGTGGAGAATATCTCATCTCATCTCATTATCTCTAGCCGCTTTATCCTTCTACAGGGTCGCAGGCAAGCTGGAGCCTATCCCAGCTGACTACGGGTGAAAGGCGGGGTACACCCTGGACAAGTCGCCAGGTCATCACAGGGCTGACACATAGACACAGACAACCATTCACACTCACATTCACACCTACGCTCAATTTAGAGTCACCAGTTAACCTAACCTGCATGTCTTTGGACTGTGGGGGAAACCGGAGCACCCGGAGGAAACCCACGCGGACACGGGGAGAACATGCAAACTCCACACAGAAAGGCCCTCGCCGGCCCCGGGGCTCGAACCCAGGACCTTCTTGCTGTGAGGCGACAGCACTAACCACTACACCACCGTGCCGCCCCGTGGAGAATATGAACATGCTATTTTGTAACAAAAACCTTTGAACAAAAAGTTCATGTTTTACTTACAGCTTGTGAGCTGGTGGTCGATCGTCTTGACGGTACAGATCCAGGTGTTAAAAACAACCTCAAAGCAAAACCACTACTGAAGGCACCGAAGTTTGAAAAGTCACTGTGGTTGAAATGATCAGAACACAGTACTAACGCTGCATTACACTTCGCTGGTGGTGTTCCAAAGATAAATTCCAACCATTTCTTCTTTACCTCTTCTATCTTGGGCAAGAAATGCAACGTTGATGTGTTACTGCCACAAATAACACAGGCACGAACTTGTTTTCAACTTGCTGTTAGGTCCTCTTCGTTAGCTACTGACGAGATGGGCTCTGCTATCTCTCCTCGCGCTTAAATCTGAACTTTCTTCCCATGGGCGGTCGCAAGCCAAGGTGGACGAGGCCATGAATACTAATTTTCGAAATGACATAAGTTCGTAGGGCTTTTTCAGATTCGTTCGTTTTTCCAACTATTTTCTTTCATAAGCTAATACAGGGAATGGGAGTAGAATTACATTTTCACATGCAGCATGCATATGCAACTCGGAGTGAACTATGGCATTTCAAAAAGAGCCAGTATTAAACGTTTTTGGTGGAAGGGCACCTTTAATTATTCAGAGTGATGTGCTACATTTTTACTGAGCTTCCATTAGCCTGACATGCCTTAGCAACAACATCCTGTTTATTATTTGTCAGACTTGCAAATCCTAATAAATGAACCATAGTGGCTCCAAGATATCATTGAGTATGTCAAACAGATGTACACTGACTGGTAAGAGAGTAGGATGCAGGCTTGTAGTACTCGAGTCCGACTCGTGCCCTAATTTTCAGACTTTTTTTAAATTTTATTTGGTAACATACGATAATAATTTGAAATAAGACATTTACAGTGGTGCTTAAAAGTTTGTGAACCCTTTAGAATTTTCTATATTTCTGCAAAAATATGACCCAAAACATCATCAGATTTCCACACAAGTCCTAAAAGTAGATAAACAGAACCCAGTTAAACAAATGAGACAAAAATATTATACTTGGTCATTTATTTATTGAGGAAAATGATCCAATATTACATATCTGTGAGTGGCAAAAGTATGTGAACCTTTGCTTTCAGTATCTGATGTGACCCCCTTGTGCAGCAATAACTGCAAGTAAATGTTTCTGGTATCTGTTGATCAGTCCTGCACAGCGGCTTGGAGGAATTTTAGCCCGTTCCTCCATACAGAACAGCTTCAATTCTGGGATGTTGGTGGGTTTCCTCACATGAACTGCTCGCTTCAGGTCCTTCCACAACATTTTGATTGGATTAAGGTCAGGACTTTGACTTGGCCATTCCAAAACATTAACTTTATTCTTCTTTAACCATTCTTTGGTAGAACGACTTGTGTGCTTAGGGTCGTTGTCTTGCTGCATGACCCACCTTCTCTTGAAATTCAGTTCATGGACAGATGTCCTGACATTTTCCTTTAGAATTCGCTGGTATAATTCAGAATTCATTGTTCCATCAATGATGGCAAGCCGTCCTGGCCCAGATGCAGCAAAACAGGCCCAAAACACGATACTACCACCACCATGTTTCACAGATGGGATAAGGTTGTTATGCTGGAATGCAGTGTTTTTCTTTCTCCAAACATAACACTTCTCATTTAAACCAAATTGTTCTATTTTGGCCTCAGCCGTCCACAAAACATTTTTCCAATAGCCTTCTGGCTTGTCCATGTGATCTTTAGCAAACTGCAGACAAGCAGCAAGTTTTTTGGAGAGCAGTGGCTTTCTTCTTGCAACCCTGCCATGCACACCATTGTTGTTCAGTGTTCTCCTGATGGTGGACTCATGAACATTAACATTAGCCAATGTGAGAGAGGCCTTCAGTTGCTTAGAAGTTACCCTGGGGTCCTTTGTGACCTCGCCAACTATTACATGCCTTGCTCTTGGAGTGATCTTTGTTGGTCAGCCACTCCTGGGGAGGGTAACAATGGTCTTGAATTTCCTCCATTTGTACACAATCTGTCTGACTGTGGATTGGTGGAGTACAAACTCTTTAGAGATGGTTTTGTAACCTTTTCCAGCCTGATGAGCATCAACAACGCTTTTTCTGAGGTCCTCAGAAATCTCCTTTGTTCGTGCCATGATACACTTGCACAAACATGTGTTGTGAAGATCAGACTTTGATAGATCCCTGTTCTTTAAATAAAACAGGGTGCCCACTCACACCTGATTTGTCATCCAATTGATTGAAAACACCAGACTCTAATTTCACCTTCAAATTAACTGCCAATCCTAGAGGTTCACATACTTTTGCCACTCACAGATATGTAATATTGGATCATTTTCCTCAATAAATAAATGACCAAGTATCATATTTTTGTCTAATTTGTTTAACTGGGTTCTCTTTATCTACTTTTAGGACTTGTGTGAAAATCTGATGATGTTTTTGGTCATATTTATGCAGAAATATAGAAAATTCTAAAGGGTTCACAAACTTTCAAGCACCACTGTATATCTACATTAATTTTTGTACTAATTTTGTGCAAGAGTGTCACACCTGCGCGCCTTGGTGCGTGCATCAGATAGACTCTTGGGCGCTCTGGACAACGCCAAGCGGACTCTCGCGTAAACGACTCGCACCTGCACAGGATTAAGGCACAATCAGCATACCTGTATAAAAACTGTGAAAACACACTTATTTTGCAAAGTATTGAGTTGTGTTGCTGACACATTACCGAGTATTATTTCCTTGTTTGGTTTCCTGATCCCTGATTTCCTGTTTGTTTTTGATTCTGCTGAGTCTACGATAGCCTGTTTGTGTCTCGCTCGAGCTATCACCTGTTTTACGATTTTGCCTGCCATTCTGGATTGTTTACCGTCTTCACTTGTATTAATAAACACACCTTCTGCACTTACATCCGTCTCCCAACCATCTCTGACAGAATACTTCACACTCCCTGATAAAGAGAAGCACATTCACCTGTTCATATGCCATGTTCAGGAACAAACTAATGTTAATGGCGCTGAAACAGCCGCCGTCAAATGGTGCGGTTGGAGTCTTGTTCTCGGACTTGACTCGGATCAATCGTGGATTCGACTCAATTTTTTTTAATGACTTGGACTTGAAAACTGGGGACTCGAGACTGGACTCAGACTTGAGGTTTAGTGACTCGACTACAACACTGGTTGGATGGATGGACGCCAGACCTCTCCCAGATATCCTGCACAGAAAGAATCCTGATGTGTCTGTAAATGCACCATTTGTTTATATATTTCTCTATAAAGGTGTGTGTGTGGGGGCCCTGTGGTGTAAAGGGTGCTGTGCAGGAAAACTTTGATGAAGTAAAAGTATAGACTCTGAGCAGATGCTTCTTGTTGTAATGCTTAATGATCATCATTTAGATTTTTTTTTCCTTGAAATTACAAAATATTACACCAGTTCTGTTCGGTCTGTTCAAAGTGTTTTAAAGGCTTTTTAAAATAATTGTGCTTTGAATGCTTTGTATTGTTCAGCAGAGCTATAATTCTAACTGCCTGCTCTACAAAGAAACTTCCTGAATATATGACAGGAAAATTATAGCTTTTATCTTCTATAGGATTTGAACTAAAGTTCTGCATTGTAAAGATGAATTGTTCCCAGTATAACCACCCAAATTTCTTCTCCCACAGATGAAACAAATTACGAGGCGTCTGGATCATTGGCATCATCTCTGGACCAAGCAACCATGTCCACCCCTTCTCTTTGGCCATCTGGTTTGCTTCTGATCAATGAGGATTCTGTGTCTGGCATCCATTCTGATCCTACAAATCGACAAAGAGACATGAGAGAGAAGTCTCTATTGGCCAGAACAGTTACGAAAACACAGATCACTCTTCATTCAGGCTCCACTCTCGAGAGTCCTGTTAAGGGCACCAACCAAACTAACCATTCCTCTGCAGAAGGTTCTATTCAGAGAGCAGAGCCATCTTTTATGATTCCGTCCTCAGCTGTGGTGCACATTAGAAATCAGTCTTCAGCTTCAGGTTTGGTGTTCAGCACACACACAATTTCCAATTTTATCCAATTTCAACCACCATCTCCGCCTATACCTCAAGTTGCCACTGATATCATGTCGTCGTCGTCATCATCATTTGCATCCCCACCTTTGTCAATGTTGCCTTCATTTACACTACCACCATCATTATCTACAACATTGTCACCAGTAATAAAATCCTTATTATTACCATCGTTATCTTTACGGTCATCATCTTCAGATTCAGATTCATTATGGTCATCATTGAAAGAAACAATACCAGCACGTAACCCCCCTTCCTTATCTAGTTCTGTTCCAAGATCAACTGCCCCAGACATTGGTTCTTACACACTGTACTCCGATAAACCACTTTCAATTAAGAATACCTCAAACACCCCAGTAGAGTATGACACACACATGCAATTTAACAAGCCATTTGGCCAAAGCATAACGAGGAGCCCAGTGTCAAAGGGACCCTTCAGTCTAGAGCCTAACCCACCATTATCCCCAGTAAGTCACCTCTCAGGACAACGATCACAAGGACTGACTTCATTGTCTCGTAACCCAAGTGAGTTTTTTGTCTGGAGAACTACTAGAACAATTTATGATCATGGAAAGCAGTATAGTTATTTTCCATCTGCATCCACAATCCCACAGGAAACATCAAATGATGGCCAAATGCAGCTACATGGCTCTAAAAGCAGCATGTTTGCAAAGGTTTATGAAGAATCTGCAACTCCATCTGCTGAAGCTGAAGAGCAGTTGATTCACCCCAAGGCATATTCAGATGCAGTGTTATCCTTAAACGAAACGAGAGTAGTACCTTCAAATTCTTTCATAACCACTCATTTGATGGTTTCTCAAAGAGGTTTCTCTGAAATATATAAAACCCCAGCTTCTCCAGGGTACAAATCATTTCTCAGAACACCAACTAAGCAAATTCCAGTTGATTATCTAAATTGGAAAGATAACAATTCCAGTAATAACCATGAATCTCTGATGTTAGATAGAGTATATCTGAGTACACAGGAGCCATGGCAAGCCAAAAATACATCACCTAGAGCTACATCTCTCAACTCTCTTTTGGAGACAGACATAACCATGGAGTCTCGACTTATTGCACCTGTCTCTTTTTCTAGAATCCATTTGTCTGGTCCAACTAATAAGCCAACACCAGTGAGCTTTCTGCAGAAACCTGTCTCCTTTTTCTCTGATACAAAGTCTGAAAAGATGTTGTCAATGCTAACAGCTTCTGAATTTGCTGAATACTTGACGAGTGCAAGTTTTCATGAAACTAGCATTAACAGAACTCAGAAAACCCATGGCACTGTAGAGATAGCAAAAAGTTTTTGGGTTGTAGCACCAACCAGCAGCCCATCAACACCACTCCCGTCTCACAGAATTGACACCGTCTCTTCTGAGACTACAGCAAGGGCAGTGACCTTGTCTAAACCTTTAATATCTGCCATTTTCTCCAGCTCTACAGCAAAACAGATGGCTAATAGTCTGTCAAGTATCAAGACATCAATCCTGTTGGACAGAAAGTCTATAACCTCTCAAAATTATATCGTGCCCAATTTTGTAACTACATTAAGTCCTGAAAGACGTATCCAAGAAACGTACACCCCAATTAATTTGACAGAAATGGAGAACTCTTTCAGTAATAACTTTGATCAAGAAAATCTCTTTTCAGGTATTGCTTCAACTTCAGTGCAGACACCTATAGAGACAAGCTCTTCCTTTGTGTTGAAGTTCTTGGGTTCAAATTTTACCAAGAGGTCCTCTGATGTGCCTTTTTCTCCCACACCATCATTTCTTCATAATATGATGCAAAAAACTAAAGTTGATGTGGAGAGATTAGATTATTTCACATCCCCAGACAGAAAAATGGCAACAACATCTGGAATATTAACCAAGAATGCTTTATTTTTCTCAGCTAAAACAAGAGTATCAAAAGATACATTTACTGATGAAACTACATCTATTGTATCATCAAAACAAGGCCTGAACCTTACACCTACAAGACCAAAAGACAAGTTCACTGGAAAAGAGAAATCCATGAATAGTGGCTTCAATACCACTTTGACATTAAAGGCTAGATCAGAAGGACGTAAATCAAATCCAGCAGTGACTGGAGGTTTTAGTCACATAAAACCTGCACTGCAGAAGATACTTGTAATTAAAAATGGTCAGTCCTTTTCTTCAACAAGCAATACAACACATTCTTTGCAGATGGTATTAAATACAACATCCTCAACTGAATCAGTTAATTTAAACACAAGAGGTGTCCAAATGTTACCAGCTAGGTTTCCAGCATCAAGGTGGACATCTCTTTTGTCAGAGCGAACACCATCTGTGTCTTCACCCACCATGAATATATTAGCAGCTCATGCATCAGGAACACAAACTGATCTACCTGCAGGTATAATGGAATTAACAACACCATCACCTGCAGAATTATCACAAGTATCTTCGCCATCAGAATTATCATTATCACTGTCAGAATTGTCACCAGTATCATTGTCAACAGAATTATCAATAGCTTCATTAGTATCAGAATTATCACCAGCATCACCAGCTGAATTATCTCCAGCATTATCACCATTATCAGCACCATCCTCAACTTTAGAAATATCACCACTAGCATCCTCAGCATCATTATCATCCATGGCATCATCACCATCTGATTCATCAACAGCAACATCACCATCAGAATTATCACAATCGTTACTATCAGTGGTGTCATCACCAGAAGATTTATCAATAGCATCATCACCATCAGAATTATCACCAGTCTCATTACCTTCAGAATCATCCCCAGCATCATCACCATCCCCAGCTTCAGAATTCTCAAAATCAGAATCCTTACCATCAGAAATACCACCAACATCCTCACCATCATTATTAGTGGCTTCACCATCAGATTCATCACCAGCATCATCACTATTGTCAGTGGTGTCACCACCATCAGATTTATCAACATCATTACTATCAGAATTATCACTAGTCTCATCACCTTCAGAATTGTCACCAGCATCATCACCATCTTCAACTTCAGAATTTTCACCATCAGTATCCTCACCATCATTATCAGTGGAATCATCACCATCAGATTTATCAACTGCATCATCACCATCAGAATTACCATCCATCTCATCAACTTCAGAATTATCACCAGCATCAGCATTACCATTATCAGCACCATCCTCAACTTCAGAAGCATCCTCACCATCAGAAATGCCACCAGCATCATCATCAGTGGCATCATCACCATCTTATTCATCAACAATATCATCAGAATTATCACCGGCATCACCACGATTACCATTATCATCACCATCCTCAACTTCTGAATTATCAAGAACAGATATACTACCAGCATCCTCACCATCATTGCCATCAGATTCATCATCATCAGCATCACTGTCAGAATTATCACCAGTAACATCATCATTATCAGTGATATCACCATCAGATTTATCAATCACATCATCACTATCAGAATTAACACCAGTCCCATCAACTTCAGAATTATCACCAGCAGAATCCTCACCATCAGAAATATCACCACCATCCTCAGCACCAGAATTATCATCAGCATCACCCTTATCAGCACCATCCTCAACTTCAGAATTATCACCATCAGCATCCTTCCCCTCCTCCTCCTCCTCCTCCTCCTCCTCCTCCTCCTCCTCCTCATCATCATCAATGGCATCATCACCATCTGATTCATCAACAGCATCATCACTGTCAGAATTATCATCAGTAACATCACCATCAGATTTATCAACAGCATCATCACCTTTAGATTTATCACCAGCATCACCACCATTATCAGCACCATCATTATCTTCAGAATTATCACAATCATCCTCACCATCAGAAGTACCATCAGTCTCATCACCTTCAGAATTATCACAATCAGCATCCTCATCATCATTAACAGTAGCATCATTACCATCATATTCATCAACAGCATTATTATCATCAGAATTATCACCAGTCCCATCAACTTCAGAATTATCACCAGCAGAATCCTCACCATCAGAAATATCACCACCATCCTCAGCACCAGAATTATCATCAGCATCACCCTTATCAGCACCATCCTCAACTTCAGAATTATCACCATCAGCATCCTTGCAATCAGAAATACCACCAGCATCCTTCCCCTCCTCCTCCTCATCATCATTAATGGCATCATCACCATCTGATTCATCAACAGCATCATCACTGTCAGAATTATCATCAGTAACATCACCATCAGATTTATCAACAGCATCATCACCTTTAGATTTATCACCAGCATCACCACCATTATCAGTGCCATCATTACCTTCAGAATTATCACCATCATCCTCACCATCAGAAGTACCATCAGTCTCATCACCTTCAGAATTATCACCATCAGCATCCTCATCATCATTATCAGTAGCATCATTACCATCATATTCATCAACAGCATTATTACCATCAGAATTATCACCAGTCTCATCACCTTCAGAATTATCACCAACAGAAATACCACCAGCATCCTCAACATCATCATCAGTAGCATCATCACCAACAGATGTATCAATATCATCAGCTTCAGAATTATCACCATCAGCATCCTTACCACCACCACCACCATCATCATCATCATCAGTGGCATCATCACCATCAGATTTATCACCAGAAACTGCATTCTCAGAATTTTCACCTGCATCATCACCATCCTCAGAATTATCACCAGTATCACTATCAGAAATTTCAACAGAATTACCATCAGCATCATCCCCAACCACATCATCAATATTAACAACATTCAGATCTTATTATGATTCTGCATTAACAAAACAATTACCATCCTTGGTGTCAATATCCCCATCAAGGATGTTGATTTCATTATCATCATTGTTACCTTCAGCATCATGGTCATCAGAATTATCTCCATCTGTATTATCACCAACAGAGTTATCAGCAGTGTCATCACCACCAGAAGTCTCACCATCATCACAATCAGAATTATCACCATCAGAAATATTACCATTAGAATTATCATCATCACCACCACCAAAACTATCACCATCATCATCCTCATCATCATCAGAATTGGTACCAACAGATTCATCACCTACATCAACACCACCACTAGCAGCAGCATTATCATCAACAGAATTAGCACCTTCAGCATCAATACCAAAAGAATTATCACCAGGAGCATCCTCCTCATTCTCATCACTGGAATTATCACCAATACAATCATCACCAGGAACATCACTGTCATCATCCTTATCATTAGAATTATCACTAACACCGGCATCACCAGAATTATCACAAGCATCGTTACCAAAAGAATTATCACCAGGATCATCACCATTAGGTATTTCAATAGAATTATCACCTTCAACAGTTACATTATCACCAACAGAATTATCACCCTCAACTTCATTACCATCAGAAGTATCAAGATCAGTATTATTACCAGGATCATCCCTACCATCACCATCCTTATTATCACTGGAATTAACACCAACACCAGCACCACCAGAATTATTACCATCACAAGCATCCTTACCAAAAGAATTATCACCAGGATCATCACCATTGCATTTATCAACAGAATTATCACCATCATCAACAGCCACATTATCACCATCAACTTCATTACCATCAGAAGTATCAACATTGGTATTATCACCTTCAGGATCATCACTATCAGAATTATCACCAGGCTCATCATTGCCATCACTGGAATTACCATCATCAGAATTGTCACCATCAAAAATATCACTACCACCATCATCATTCATGCAAAATGACTCTGGTTTACCTCCATTCCAAATGATAAGTCTTACATTAACCAACAGAAATGTAAACACTTCAGTCCATTCAGAACTACTTACCCTGGAACTATCACCAGCATTATCCTCAGAATTATCACAAACATCACCACCATCAGAATTATCACCATCATCAGAATCATTACTCTCACAATTATTGCCATCTTATTATGATTCTGTATTAAAAAAACAACTGATACCACTCATGTCTATATCACTATCAGCATCCTCACAATTAACATCTCCAGCAACATCATCCTATTATGATTTTTTGTTAACAAAGCAGTTTATATCTCTATCACCATCAGAAATGTTCTCATCATCCTCAACTTTATCTCCATCACCATCAGCAGCATCTGTTTTAACAAAATATTCCACATTATCACCATTACCATCAGTAATAACATCTGGATCACCATTAATGTCTGAACCATTGCCATATTATGACACATCAAAACAACAAACATTCATATCTGTGTCACCATCAAACTTGTTCTCATCACCATCAAAGTCTTCACTGCCATTCTCTCAGACCTCTGCACTAATCCCATCACAACCTTCACAGGAAGTGAGTGAACCTCATTTTGTTGTTACAGAGAAACCTATGCTGGACCAGTGGATGTCCAGGCTTCCGTCCTCTGTCCTCACTTCTCGAGAGACCAGGCTTCATGCAAAAGGAAATGTCTCTGGTTTACCTCCATTCCAAATGATAAGTCCTACATTACCCAACAGAAATGTAAACACTTCAGTCCATTCAGAACTACTTACCCAGGAACTACTAGCTAGCAGTTTCCCTCGACTCACTACCATCACCTCCACGACTGCCTCCACAATGACTACCACAACTACACAACCAACCAGCACAACTTTGTTGAACAGTACCACAGGGACTGCAACAACCACAACTATGGTAAAACCTCCCAGAACTATAGTACCGACTGTGTCCCCTAAATGGCCCACCACCACCCAGCATGTCAGGACCAGTCCACTCAGGACCACCACCACCACTCAAAGTTCTTCACTCAGCTGCAACATAACCGACAGGATGTGGGTTAAAACAGGTGAGAATGCTTACGTTCTTTTTGATACGTGGATAGATCTTGATGTTGACTCTGTCTTTAGATATTGTGGCTTGTGGGGAGCACTTACCACATACAGTGTAAGCCTTGCCACTCCAATTCATTGTTTATGTCTTTGACCTTCTCAAACAGTTCTGTCCGTCCACACCCGGAGGAACCGAATGGACAATATTTTGAAACAGAACCTTCCGAAAGGCCTGACTTTGGCACTGGTCAAGGCTCTGAATGACAGTGGTGTCCGTGCACAGGTCAGTTTGGTCTTGCTCTGTTCAGAGATGTCTATTCAGCATCAATTTGTATTGTACTGTTGCATGTTCCTGAAGTCCTGCATGGACAGTTGGACGACTCAACACATTTAAAACTCTCATTTGACATTTGACTGGGTAGATGTCCAGTGAAGACTTTTGGAACCTTTCATGGTTACTTTCTGCACATGAATTTGGTTGAACTGATTTTACATTACATTACATTAATGAAATTTAGCAGAAGCTCTTATCCAGAGTAACATACAACATACCCAGAGCAGCCTGGGGAGCAGTTGGGGATTAGGTTCCTTGCTCAAGGGCACTTCAGCCATTCCTGCTGGTCCAGGGAATTGAACTGGCAACCTTTTGGTCCCAAAGCTGCTTCTCTAACCATTAGGTTATGGCTTCCCCCTTTATGCAACATCAATAAATGCACATCTTCCTGGGAACAGTGATTACAGTATGTTTGAGAAATAAGACAAAAAACTAGCTACAGACAACTCCAGAATTTTTGGCACCTGTAGTAAACAAAAATGACCATATAATACAATTAGCACATGCAATTAACATAACATAATTTCAGTAGTTCAGACTTTTAAGCAAATTGCTGATTTCAAAATTATTGGCACCCCCACAGTTAATATTTGCTAAAGCTTCCCCTTGAAAGAATATACAGCACAGAGACAATTATAGAGAATTTGCACATTTTATCTCCTTTATATTCTTAAATTTGGGCATGTGGATGTCTTATTCAACCTGGACCACAAGTTTGAGATGGTCGTTTTTGGAGATGGAGTTTCGGAAGTTATCTTGTTCAATGGTCCATTTACAGCCAAGTCCTAACAAGCCAAGTGACCTTTTGACAGAGGCAATATCTTGATGCTTAGCTGAAATCAGAAGAGACTTTGGACTACCAGCCACTAAACATTTCTAAACCATCAGTGTAAGGTTTTCATTCAGCTCCTCCTGATTTTGAAACTTTCATCATAAAACTTGATTACCATCCTGTTCAATGCACAGAGAAAATCAGTATGCTCATGATTTCAGTTCCTGTAAAACGTCTTAACAAAAGGATGGCCCCAATTGTTTCAGGATCTTTTTTTTTTAATCAGTATATGTTTTAGCTTTCTATTGTACCATTGGCTTGTACTGCTCAATGAATATCCATTCCTTTTTGTGCTAAAATCTAACATGTGTGGGACATCTTATTTATACCCCCAGATAAAGAGGTAATGGCAAAAAATGCAATTCTTGAAGACTGAGAGCAACCCTTTCTGCACACTCTCATAAAGGGCACTAATAGTTTTGGAGACTTCCAAAAATATTAACCCAATAGTAATGCTAGATGAAACACCCCATGACCGCAAATGAGTCCTGTTGATGTTCCTGAAGGCCCTGAGAGGAAATGCAGTCCTCTAATCCCCTAATAATCTTTTGAACTGAGGGAAATGTGGGTGAGGTTCGACTCTGAGCCTCACTGAAACACAATCCTTCAATATCACCTTCATGAGGTGTTGATTGCTGACTCAGGCAAAAAGCCAGTTCACATCCCGAGCAACAAAACTCAATTGTATAAGAAATCCTGCAGTATCCCCACCCCACCCCACATTTACACACAGACTTAATGTGTGCTGAGGCATGAGGCCATCTGTCATGTTGTCATTCAGAGAGCCAACCCAACCCTGTTCTTATCTCTGAGAATGTCAGGTAAAATTAAATTTCCATTACAACAGTAACAGTAGGGCTGTTGTAAGAAACAGTGTCGCAGTTTCATGGTTCGAAACTGTGCATGAGCAAATTAACCTGATCAAGTTCCTTACTCCAACGGTTCTTATCCTTTTTGTATCTGACTATGACTCCACAGAAATTTCACAACCCCATCCCTCTGGACTTGTTCTAAATCACACTACAGCAACCTCCATTTCTCGATGCACGGGTGTGACTGAACTGAAAACCCTCTGGCTATGTTTAATCTGAAAATGTAGAAAATATTTTACATTGCTACCTCAGGGGTCACTAGGATTTGCGACAAACATGACAGCTGTCAAACACACAAGAACATGGCATTGCTGACCAGAACTAAACTAAGCATTGTTACATTTTTGGCTAAGCAGTATTGCACACTGCCACATTACTTAGATACACTACCTGGGCAAAAAACGGTCACCATTTGGATTTAAACGAGACTGTCAGTGATGGTGTGGCTCACTCTAGCCCTGTCTAGTCCAGAAGGAACAATCTAAAGTGGGGCACCTTGTGTAATAAATTGTGCAAGTTACGGTATATACACTACATACAAGCTATATATAGAAGTGATATCCACCCTAGGTAACCCTACCTTCATGCCAGAAATATTAATGAAGAATTGAGGGAGAAGAAGTGATTTGTGTGGAAACTGTCCGTTAGGGCTTAATTACTCCATATCTTTATTCTCATCTCATTATTTCTAGCCACTTTATCCTGTTCTACAGGGTCGCAGGCAAGCTGGAGCCTATCCCAGCTGACTACGGGGGAAAGGCGGGGTACACCCTGGACAAGTCGCCAGGTCATCACAGGGCTCCATATCTTTATTATTAATTGTAATTATGCAAATTTGGGTAGAAGTCATATGCACTCCAGGTAGACCAACCTTCCTGCCAAAAAGAATAAAAATCGGTGAAGAATTGAGAGAGAAGAAGCGTGAAATGTGGATGATGCCGGACAGACGCTGGACAATGGACAGCACATGATGGGATAAGCTCATCTCCTGTCGGCTGGATGAGCTAATAAGCAAATACTTACGAGCCTTTGATTGGATAATTACAGAAGCAATTAATGTTTCAGCTGGGAACAATTCTTTTAACCCTCACTGATGTAGTGAGTAGCTTCTTATTTATTTAACAAACATGTCAGAAGACGTATCCTGTGGTCAGGGAAAAGATGTTACTGTGTTTCAGAAGGTCAAATTATTAACCTGCATCAAACAAAGAAGACAACTAAGGAGATTACTGAAATGTCTGGAATTGGGTTAAGAACTGACCAATGCATTATTGAAACCAGGGAGGATCGTGATGAACCGTCAACTTCATGGAAAAAATGTGGTTGGAAAAAGATCCTGACTGAGAATGATCAGAGATCACTTAAACAATCAATGAGATCGAATCATAAAAAATAGACAGTAGAACTCACAGCTATGTTTAATAGTGAAAGTCAGATCATTTTCACCCTCACAATGTGAGATCTCACAGGATTGGGACTAAATGAATAAATAAACCCTTTATTATCACTAGTCACAAGTACCAGCGAAATTGACCATCAGCCTGTCCTTACATACACACATACAATTGACAGAGGGGGAATAGACAGGACAGGAAGACAGGGATGAAAAGAAAAAAAAATACAGAGTAACATGAGGAGAGGGGAGGAGAAAAAAGCAACCCCCACACTATGCTCCTGTGAGGAGCACAGTGTGGGAACATTAAAAAAAACACCTCAACACATAAGCACAAAATAACACAAGTACGGTACACTTTACAACATGAAAACTCGGGACTTGATGGGGGAGGGGGGCGATCAGGGGAGGGGGGAGGGGAGGAGGTAGAGGTAATCCAGCGCAAGCAAGCAGCCGTCCGTTCCTGCAGCCATGATGGCGCTGGTCACGCACCCGCTTGTCACACTGGGGGTAAAAGCGGTGACCGCGGGAAGTGGGGGAAGGAATGCGAGAGCGTCTCACAGCAGTGACCTTCAGGGGGAGATGTTGTCCCAGCAACGGCCTTGGCCGAGGCCAATGCTTTCTGAGAGAGCTGAAAGCAGATAAGATTGGGATTGTTTGGTCTTGGGGCGAGTAGATGCATTCTTTTACACGACCACTCTGATTGTCCATTCTGGTCTCCGAATCAATCCATTTCCTATGCAAAGCCGAAAGCTTCTCCATGATGTCATCCATGTTGCGGTTCAAGTTCTGAATAGCCACAGTCTGAGTGCTGACAGCTCTGCCCACCGCTTCAATCATGTCGGGCAGCTTTATGGGGCTTTGAACAGCTGTCACTGTTTTCTGATTTCCTCGATAAACCAGGGCAATGCCTAATCCAATCAGCAAAAGTCCTGTAATCATCTACCTATTCGG
This sequence comes from Neoarius graeffei, assembly GCF_027579695.1. Classification (NCBI taxonomy): domain Eukaryota; kingdom Metazoa; phylum Chordata; class Actinopteri; order Siluriformes; family Ariidae; genus Neoarius; species Neoarius graeffei. The sequence continues at coordinate 3,407,164 of NC_083574.1, forward strand.
AACCATGTCCTCCACAGAAAGAATCACCAGGCACACGACCCGCCACCGCTCCCACGCATCCATCGTGTAGCCAGCCGCGGACGTTCCAGCAGGACAGACGGGTTCCCCTGAACCCAGGCTTCTCGTCGAGAAAACTGTGTCAATTTTGTTAAGAGACCAGTTTATCAATTCCATGATTTTTTTAGTTTGGAGAGCAGTGCAGAGAGAGTCTCTCAAAAGTATAGACAGACGAGACGAGACCGAGGAGCACAAGCAGGGAAAAATAAGGGAGAGGAGAGCAAAGAAATGTGACCGCCTTCCGTGAGAGCACGGAGGAAAAAAATAGTTCTGTGTCCATAAGAAAACCACTTGTTAGTGAGACTAATCAGGAGAAAAGGCTTCAGTTTGTTAGGGAGCATAAAGATTGGAGCAATGGAAAAAAGTCATGTGGTCTGATGAGTCCAGATTGACCCTATTCCTGAGTGATGGGCGTGTCAGGGTAAGAAGGGAAGCACATGAAGTGATGCCCCATTATGCATAGAGTCCACTGTACAAGCCTCTGGAGGCAGTGTGATGATCTGGGGTTGCTTCAGCTGGTCAGGTCGAGACTCAGCAACGTTATGTGGCAATAAAATGAAGTCAGCCGACGACCTGAATGTACTGAATGACCACGTTATCATCACATCAATGGGTTTTTTTTTCTTCCATGATGGCATAAAATTAGGGCTCAAATAGTGAAGGAGCGGTTCAGGGAGCATGGGGAATCATTTTACGCATGAATTCACCACCATAAAGTCCTGACCTGAACCTAGAGAAGGTTTTACACAGTGGTTCAACTCTCCCGTCATCAATACAAGCCCTCGGCGAAAAACTAATGCAACTTTGGATGGAAATAAATGCTCTGAGGTTGCATAAGGGTGTTGAAACAATGCCACGGCAAATACATGCCATAATCAAAGCTAAAGGCGGATAAATGAAATATTAGTGTGTGCGACTTTTTATTTATTTATTTATTTATTTATTTTGGCTGGGGCAGTGTATTATTATTATTTTTTTCTTCCATCTCAGCATGCTGCCTTCCCTATAGTCATGTTCTTTTTCATCGGATAAGGACGATGTGATTAAATACTGACGGTGTAAGAGGTTTTATGGAAAAGTTGTTCTTAAAAACAACTTTCTTAAGAAGAACAATTAGCAGGCTTGATTTTTTTTTTCTTTTCATGATGTGCAAAGACGTTTTGGTACAAAGATATCGCAACAGATATTTCCTTTCTTTGTCACCACTGACTTGTGTGTTTGCAAATGGTTGATTAAAATGGTGAAACCGTGAAAGTGTGATATTTTTAGACTTGGTTATTATTACATGAAAATTTGAAACAAAGTGACTCCTTGTGAGTTAACAGCTGACATCTCAGAACTTTGTATTCTTCCTTCTTTTTTTTTTTTACACCTTTATTATTTTCTGTCTGACAAACAACACTCTCTAACATGTATGTTATGAAGGATATGTTCTGTTTTGTCCAACGTATCAATTTCATGCCTCGTTTCCTCCTAATAACGCCGATTCTTCACTTGTAGCATTTCTTGAGATTGACTGATGCTCTGATTCTTCGCTCCTCCAGATCGAAAGTCTGTCCCCGTTGCCCAATGTGACCGTGGGCTATTACGTAACCTGTGGTGATATGGTCTACACGACGTCCGTTGTAGTGGAGGCTCTGAGCTCCTACGGCATGGACAGGCTGATGGCGGATATCCGGCAGTTTGCGCCCATGGTGCAGGCGGTGCCGATCCCGGCAGCCCCCTGGAGGCCTACTCCTGCTATTTCACTCATGCTGAAGACAGGTCAGAGACGCAGTCTGGCTCCGAGAGCTAGTGCCTGCTATGAGCTTGATTTATGTCCAATAACAGAGGCATTCAGCCAGGAACCAGAGAATGAGCTAATCTAATAATGTTCTACAGAGCAGGGGGATTTTTGTCTGAATTAAGCATGTGCTGATTAATTTTTATGTCACTTGTCTCATTATTGTGATATTATATTAAAATATTCGTGCTACCTGAGATGAGATGTTGGCTGGCATCATCATGTTTAGAATTTCGTTCAGTTTTATCATGCGTCATCACTTCTAGCACGCTGTGCGCCCCTTCGCGAGCTCGCTGCGTCGATTCGCAGCATGATCAGGCTTTTTAAACAGGAATAGTTCCTATGTGAAAAAAGCAAGTGAACATATTTTTGTTAGGAATATTACAGTTGACACAATAATAAATAGATAATCCCAAACACTTTGAAGTTATATTAGTTATTTGAATTCAGGACACATGATTTATTTCCAGTTTGACCTTAATTTGGTGATCATCAGTTCATAATCATTATGTGACTATGTCCAAAAACAACCAATTACTAACGTTTATTTAACGTAGGTTTGTTAGGCATGATGAAGCACTTATGCTGGAATCATGTAGCCTTAAGAACACAACCTGGAGCTGAAGTGTGACTAAAAATGTTAAACATTTACATAATATCGGCTGGCTTTTTTTCATGGTCTATCAGATACATTCCATTCAGCTGGCGTGATATTGAACGAGTTGAAGACAAGTAGGTGAATGGAATATATCTGATAGACCACTCTACACCAGCTATTATTATTATTATTATTATTATTATTATTATTATTATACATACACACTCTCTTCATATCAGCATACTCGAAGGTCAATGCTAGCTTACCCATGACTCGGTGCGATTTGTGCGGCAGTGCAATTACCTTCCAGCCAGTGTAGTGTTCATCAGTAGGGTTAACAAAGGTCAATGCTAGCTTACCTGTGAGTCTGCGCCATCAACGCAGCAGTGAAGTCACCTTCCAGCCAGTGTAGCGTTCATCAGTAGTGTTAGTGAATGCTAATAAAGCAGTCAAGCCAGTGCTATCAAGAGCAAGTAGCACAGGCAAACGACCAAGAAAGTAAGATTTCTGTCTCTAGACTCTTCTTCCATGCTGCACGCTTGCTACAGTATTTTTCACTCAGACTTAAGGATTTATTTCCCTGTGTAATTTACTGAGTTACTTTTAAAATCAACATCAACAGCTACACACAACGGAGCAAACTGGCAGCCAAAATTCTCTCAAAATCTTTCATATTTAACGAAGCAAACTTGGTGGCCATGTTTGTTTACAAACCGTCTCAGTCATTCGCTAGTGTGGAAGTTTTATGTCTCCGACGTGTCGCATCGCTCCTGTAGAGGGTGGCCCCATTTGGACAGTTGGGGGTCACGTCTGGAGGACGCTCTGGACTCTTGCAGTGGTGCTTTTGTGGCTGGGGACTGCAGTTGACTTGCTGACTTTAGGACTGCAGCTGTCGTGAACGGTTTTGCGCTCGGGTTTCCGTCGGTGGAGGGTTTATAGCATCAACGAAGCTGACTTCATGTTAAAACTGTTAATGTTATAGTCATGTTGTCTGTTGTTGCCCAAATGAGGATGGGTTCCCTTTTGAGTCTGGTTCCTCTCGAGGTTTCTTCCTCATGTCGTCTGAGGGAGTTTTTCCTTGCCACCGTCGCCACAGGCTTCATCATTGGGGATAGATTAGGGATAAAATTAGCTCATGTTTTAAGTCGTTCAAATTCTGTAAAGCTGCTTTGCGACAATGTTTATTGTTAAAAGCGCGATATAAATAAACTTGACTTTTCCAGTTATTTGATGTCTGTTGATATGTTTTTCTCTTGTAAATATGCCTGAAGAATATCTAATGAAGTTTTGGTAGCCTTTTGGGTGTTCAGTGCCTCTTTCACTTTCCCAGCAAACACAGAAATGATTATGCGCATACGCAGCAGAAAAGTCTCTCATTGGATATTCGCGCTCTGGCATATGACATCATGTTGTCTTGACAACGTGCAGTATCATAACAATGTTCAATGCTCGTTCTCCATTGGGTAGTCATGTAATACACGTAGGATAAGTGATATGCTAACAATATTGCATGCTATCGAACCAAATGAATGAAACCCGCTAGAAGGGAATAGAACACGTTTTTATTCCATTGAAAAAGTGTCCTGTATGGATAATAATAGACCATATTTTTCATTATGTTGTACCTGAGATAATATAATGTCTATTAAGCCTATTATTTCTAGTGTTTTATGGACAGTATATTGTAAAGTCTGGAGTGAGTGTGTTTGTGTGTAAACAGTTTTGAGGTTTGTAGGACCGGGAGATGATCTGAGATCCTGCAGGTTTGCTCAGCTGATGGAGGAGAGACTGGAGAACGCTTTTGCTGAGGCTGAAGCCAAAGTGCTGAACTCTTACAGCACTCTCAGCGTGCAGGTGTGAGCACACGCCTAATTATTCTGTTATAGCAAAAACATTTTATTTTCACTTGTACCACAGCGCTGTTGAATTCTGGACTCTGATTGGCCAGAACTCTGCTTCATCAATCACCCTGTCATTGATTATTTTTCTATAACAGCATGTCAACAAGTGTGGGCAAGTGTTTTATGCCTTACATAACACATCATAACTGGGTGTAATTAATTTGTGCTAGCAGCACTGGCACAAATTGTTACTCTCACTCAGGATTCTTCTTCTTCTCCTCCTCCTCCTCCTCCTCCTCCTCCTCCTAACATTTTAGGATGCTATTTCTCCCTCAGTTTTCAACCAATCATCACCAAATTTCACATGAAGAATACCTCTGAGCTGAATTACGTTGCTATGACTTTTGGTGCTGATCTGGATCACTGATCCAGAATGATCCATGAAAAACAGGCTTTTTTCAATCACTTATAACTCGGTCAATTTTCATGATTTTTTCAGTCAGTCTTTTTTTAAATTTTGTTTAGGGCAACAGGGTGAAACTTTTCCTCACTAAGTGTCATTCTCTATCTCTTACCGTTCTGGATCTATAGGGTATGGTGTCCAGATGTCCCGGTTTGTAACAGCCAGCGCAAATACCTATGACTTGAGTCACAGTCTCTATCTAGTTAGATTTTTCTTTTATGCATCATAATGCTTTTGCATTTTCCTTCAATAGATTTTTTAAATTGAGTGTGTGCCCATAATCATCTTTAATATAAATGCAGCATTGGCATATTTCACATAGCTATTTTTTTATTGCTTGCTTTATGAATCGCAGTATTAGAGACAAACCAAGTTTTCTTTAAAGTTTTTTTTTTTGAATATGTCTCTTGAAAAAAATGGTTCTTTGAGGGTTCTTCTAAAAGTTCTTCATGTAGTTTGTATCACTTTCTAAAAAGGTTCTAGTTTGGAACCCTGCCTGTTGTAGGTGTCGGATTCTCCAGAACTTTTAAGCATTCCCCAAGAGGGACAACTGAAGACCACTTAGACTAAATGTGATGTTTTTTCTAAGTCTGTCGTGACAGTAAGATGCCAAACTATCACTTGTTTAATTGCTGTAATTTTTTTCTTAACTATAACTTAATCAGCTTTACGTGTGTTTCGTTTCTACCTCTCTCTATTTGTCTTTCTAATTTTTGGTCTTATTTTGTCTCTTAGATCCTGAGTGTGTCTCAGTCGGCCGGTTCTCCTGCAGTGTCTCTGGTATACGTGGTGCGTAACAGAACCGTGACCCTGAATGGCACCGTGGCCAGTAACCTGCTGAGCCGCTTGACTGCTGAGCTTGTGGGCTACTTCCTGTTTTACCCTCCACTCATCACTGCAGAGCGTAAGGGTTTTTAAAATACAGTTTTTGAGCATGCTGCATGTTTATTTTTTGTTTATCTAACTCCAACAGTTAAAGGAAACCTCTGGGATTTTTTTAACCTGGGTCCTATTTTCCCATCTCTTTGGATCCAAACAGGGGCGATTTCTCAGAGACAACAAGGGAAGCCGAGCTTCCCCTAAAATTCTCTCCCCAAACTGCGGCGTCTACGACGTTGAATTCTCATTAAAACAATAACTTGCATAACATAATATATGCCCAAGATTGTATTTATGTTCATAACTATCCTGTAACTTATTTGAGTGATGTCTGACGAACTTGCAGTTTGCTACGAGAATCACCTTTGCTGCCAGGCTGTAACCTTTCTTATTTCAATGGGCTCTATGAACTGGCAGCAGTGTTGCCAGATTGGGCGGTTTTAAGTGCATTTTGGCGGGTTTTGAATATATTTTGGGATGGAAAACGTCAGCAGTATCTGGCAACACTGACTGGCAGCCGGGTATCCGTTGCAGTCTACGAGACGGCTCTGAACAGCCAATTTCGGCTAGTTGTTATTGGTTAAAATCAACAAAATCGTCACTTCCAGGGAAGCCGGGCTTCTCTGGGACTAAACGAGACAGTGGGAGGGACAAGAAGCCGGGCTGATAAAGGATTATTGGAGGTAGTGTTAAAGACATGAGGAGGGCGGTACTTCGGCGAGGAACACGGAAGTATGATCAGTCAGTCCCTAGCGGATGTCGAGAAAGTGCAGTCGTGTGCCAAAGTGCTGTCCGAATTTCTTTTCATATAAACGGTTCTTCTTATTGATGTCTCTGTACATTACTCTGTAAATAAATGTAAATATTACTCGTTGTGCTCCGTTAACTTTCATCCATTCTATCAGTTTGATCATTCGTGAATTCACGCGTTTATTTCATTTGTAGTTCAATCTGGTTGTAGGCTAGCTGGAGCCTTATTGGGATCTGCAGTGCTAGCTGCTAACAGAAATTGGTGAAGTCTCTGGAAAGCACAACCAGCTGGTATGACAGGGTCACAGACCATTTTCTAGAAAAGTAGCGGAGGGCAGAATTTGTGTATAGTGTTCATGTTCATGAATCTGAAGTGTGTATATTGTTCAGTAATGTTAAGAGAATGGTGGGCTCTGTGTTATAGGTTATACCTGGGTATAATATTCAAGGTTGTGTGTGTTGCATAGCCTACCTGGTTATGAATTTCCAGACTGTGTTGCAGAAGATGTTCAAGGATGTGTTGCACAGCTGGGTGTTGTGTTAAAGACTCTGTGTTGCATATCAGGGTATGATGTTCAAGGCTCTTCGTTGAATAGCCAGTGATTTTTGGATGTTTGATATTTTTGATTAAGGATATGAGGTACTAGCCTGGCAAGCCAGACTATAACATGAAATGTACAAGCAAAAATACTTTCTGCCACTAGGTAGGGTTGTCTAGTTCACTGTGCTAATGGGGCACACTTTTCTATGCTTTGATATCCGGCCTACAGGTTTTACGATGAATGCGTAAAATGGGCTTCCCCTGTTTTAAAAACCAGCAGCCACCACTGGATCCAAATATGTAATAGGAACAAAAATGTTTGAAATCGGTCCAGGATTGAGTTAGAACATTACAACCTGCAACCACAAAATGCCTATGCAAAATTTCTTAAGTCTGTTTCCAGAGTGCATCTCGAACAAGATTGGCTACAGGAGGCTTGGCCTTGTTGGTCATTGCTATCACCAACTCTGACCTTACCGCAAGTCAGCTGGTGATGTGGTGTCCAACGCATGGTCATCCTGAGGAGGGGCCGCCCTCCAGCCTGTTAGGACTAGGACTGTTTTGGCCTCTAGAGGCCGCTGTTATTTCCTTTTCATGTCGTGTTTATTTTGGCCTCTAGAGGCCGCCACTGTTCCTGTGTTTTGTGTTTGTGTTAATTGCCTAATTATCTTCACCTGTGTCCTTAATTAGTTTGTCTATTTATACCCCTGAGTTCAGTCCTCTTGTCACGGAGTCTTTGTGCTGTTATGTTTATCTCCAGTTTCCTTTGTACTGTGTTTTTTGATCTTCTTAGCTTTTGAATTTTTGCACTTTGCTTTTCTTTTGGATTTACTCTTTGGTTTTTTTTGTCTTTTGTTTTGCCCTGTATATAGTGTATATAGTTTAAATAAACCATTTGATTCTTTTTCTACTTCCGCCTCACGCCTCTGCATTTGAGTCATCCCCCTGGTGGCCTAGTGGGGGTTTGCTGGATTATCACACCAACGAACCAGGTTCGAATCCCAGCAAAACCCTAACAGAAAGACTCCGTCATGACCGACTCAGCAGAGGCTGCTTCAACTGTCTACCCGGCCAACCTTCAGGGAATTATGGCAGCTTTGACACGCTTCGGAGCGACCATGGACGCTCATGGACATACGCTCACCAGCCAACGTGAGGCCCTCGCTCGCCACGAGGAACTGCTTCAGCAAATTGGGAAAACCCTGGCACAGCTGACATCTCTGCCTGCTGCTCCTGATCCAGTTCCTGCTCCTGATCCAGCTCCTGCTCCAGTGCCTCCTGCAATGCTGCCTTCTTCACCTCGCGAACCCAGCCTTCCTGCACCACAGAGGTATGACGGCAAGCACAGTGAGTGCCGAGAGTTCCTTACCCAGTGTCAACTCACCTTTGAGCTTCAGCCTACCACCTACACTACGGATCGCCGCAAGATTGCCTTTGTGATCACCTTATTAGCTGGTAAGGCGCGAGCCTGGGCTACTGCTATCTGGCAAAGACAGGGACCTGAGTGCTTTGATTTCCAGCTGTTTTCTGAAGAGATGCTTCGGGTCTTCGATCAGGCAGACATCAGTACCGACGCAGCCCGAAAGCTCATGTCCATCCGGCAAGGAGGAAGCGTCGCAGATTACGCCATCTCGTTCCGAACACTCGCAGCAGTAAGTGGATGGAACGAGACTGCCCTGGTGTCAGCCTTCCACCAGCCTTCACTCTCTCAGCCAGAACGCAAGGCCATGGAGGAATACCTCAAAGATGCCCTGGTCTCTGGGTTTATTCGACCCTCCACTTCACCTGCTGGAGCCGGCTTCTTCTTTGTCAGCAAGAAGGATGGGGGGCTCCGACCATGTATTGATTACAGGGGCCTGAATAAGATCACTGTGCGCAACCGATATCCCCTTCCGCTGATGTCCACAGCTTTCGACCTGCTCCAAGGCGCCACCGTCTTCACCAAGTTGGACCTACGGAACGCATACCACCTCATCCGTATCCGACAGGGAGAAGAGTGGAAGACTGCCTTTAACACCCCGTCTGGGCACTACGAATACCAGGTGATGCCCTTCGGACTCACCAACGCACCAGCTGTTTTTCAGGCCCTAATCAATGACGTCTTAAGGGACATGATTAACCTATACGTTTTTGTCTACCTCGACGACATCCTTATCTTCTCCAAGACCGTGCAGGAGCACCGCCACCATGTCCGCCAGGTTCTCCAGAGGCTGCTACAGAACAATCTGTTCGCCAAGGCCCAGAAATGCGAATTTCATGTTCCCGAGGTCTCCTTTCTGGGATTTATTGTACGGACAGGCCAACTCCAAATGGACCCTGCCAAGACCCTGGCCGTCCGGGATTGGCCTACTCCCAAGTCCGTTAAGGAGGTTCAGCGGTTCTTAGGATTCGCTAACTTCTACCGCAAGTTCATCAGGAACTTCAGTTCTGTGGCAGCACCCATGTCAGACCTCACCAAAGGGACAGGTGGATCTTATGGCTGGTCTCCTCAGGCAGAAAAGGCGTTCAAAGACCTCAAGGACCGCTTCTGCACGGCACCCATTCTGGTTCTCCCGGACACCTCCCAACCATTCATCGTGGAGGTGGACGCCTCGGACAGTGGTGTCGGCGCGGTGCTCTCTCAACGTTCGGAAGGAAAGCTGCACCCCTGCGCTTACTTCTCCCACCGCCTGAGTCCTGCTGAGTCCCGGTACGATGTGGGGGATCGAGAACTGCTAGCGGTCAAACTGGCCCTTGAGGAGTGGAGGCACTGGCTGGAGGGAGCACAACATCCATTCCTGGTTTGGACTGACCACAAGAACCTGGAGTACCTCCAGCAAGCCAAGAGACTGAACCCTCGACAGGCTAGGTGGGCCCTGTTTTTCAGTCGGTTTGACTTCACCCTCTCATACCGCCCCGGCTCCAAGAACACCAAACCTGACGCACTGTCCAGACTGTTCTCTGCCACTAACAGGGAGAATGAAGTCGGGCCTATTATCCCTGTGTCCCGGATTGTGGCCCCTGTCCGCTGGGGTATTGAGGAGGCTGTCCGACGAGCCCAACGCCAGGACCCCGGTCCTGGGACGGGGCCACCAGGCCTCTTGTACGTCCCACATCAAGCCCGGGCCAAGGTTCTCCAGTGGGGTCACTCTTCCCCTCTCACCGCCCACCCGGGAGCTCGGAGGACCCTGGACTTCCTGAAAAGACGCTTCTGGTGGCCTAACATGGAGAAGGAAGTAAGGTCATTTGTCCTGTCCTGTGAGGTTTACACCAGAACCAAGAACCCACGACAGCGTCCCCAGGGTCTCCTGCATCCTCTGACCATTCCCCGGCGTCCCTGGTCCCACGTGGCAGTCGACTTTATCACGGGTCTCCCTGAGTCACAAGGTAACATGGTCATTTTGGTCTTAGTTGACAGATTCTCCAAGGCCTGCCGCTTCATACCACTGTGCAAACTCCCCTCTGCTCTTGAAACTGCGAAACTTTTGTTTAATCATGTCTTCCGAGTCTTTGGTCTTCCACAGGACATCGTCTCAGACCGAGGGCCCCAGTTCTCCTCCCGAGTGTGGCACGGGTTCTGCAAGGTCATCGGAGCCACTGCCAGCCTCTCCTCTGGGTTTCACCCACAGTCCAATGGTCAGACGGAGAGGCTCAACCAGGACCTGGAAACCACCCTGCAAGGCCTGGCTATGGATAACCCGACATCGTGGAGCACCTGGCTGCCATGGGCGGAGTACGCCCACAACACCCTGCAGTCATCGGCCACCAAGCTGTCGCCATTCCAGTGCCAATTCGGGTTCCAGCCACCTCTGTTCCCGGACCAGGAGGAGGACGCGGGGGTGCCCTCGGTCAACCAATATGTGAGACGGTGTCGCAAGACCTGGAGCAAGGTCAGGAAGACCCTCATACAGACCTCCAGAACCAACCAGACTCAGGCCAACCGCCATAGGAGACCTGCACACGCTTTCCGCCCTGGGCAGCGTGTTTGGCTGTCCACTAAGGACCTTCCACTGCGGGTGGAGAACCGCAAGCTTGCTCCTCGCTACATTGGCCCCTTCAAGGTGGTGCGCAGGGTGAACCCTGTCTCCTACCGGCTCCAGTTGCCCCGGACTCTGAGGATCAACCCCACTTTCCATGTTTCCCTGTTACGGCCCGTACTGACGTCTACGTATGCCCCTGCCCCTAGGAACCCCCCACCCCCCCGCATCTTCCAGGGGCAGACTGTGTTCACTGTGAATCGCCTGCTTGACTCCCGCCGGGTCCACGGCGGGTTGCAATATCTGGTGGACTGGGAGGGCTATGGTCCTGAGGAGCGCTGCTGGGTTCCTGCTCGGGATGTCCTTGATAAAGAACTATGTCGGGACTTCCATTCGGCCCATCCGGATCGCCCTGGGAACGTCAGGAGACGCTCCTAGAGGGGGGGGTCCTGTTAGGACTAGGACTGTTTTGGCCTCTAGAGGCCGCTGTTATTTCCTTTTCATGTCGTGTTTATTTTGGCCTCTAGAGGCCGCCACTGTTCCTGTGTTTTGTGTTTGTGTTAATTGCCTAATTATCTTCACCTGTGTCCTTAATTAGTTTGTCTATTTATACCCCTGAGTTCAGTCCTCTTGTCACGGAGTCTTTGTGCTGTTATGTTTATCTCCAGTTTCCTTTGTACTGTGTTTTTTGATCTTCTTAGCTTTTGAATTTTTGCACTTTGCTTTTCTTTTGGATTTACTCTTTGGTTTTTTTTGTCTTTTGTTTTGCCCTGTATATAGTGTATATAGTTTAAATAAACCATTTGATTCTTTTTCTACTTCCGCCTCACGCCTCTGCATTTGAGTCATCCCCCTGGTGGCCTAGTGGGGGTTTGCTGGATTATCACACCAACGAACCAGGTTCGAATCCCAGCAAAACCCTAACAAGCCACCTTTCTAGACACACTAATGAGGGACACTGTGGCTCAGGTTCTCTCTGAACTAACACTGTGCATCAACAATTGTGATGACTGGACATGTAGCTTGGCTGAGGCTGTGATGATGATGATGATTTCCAGAGTAATGTCTGAATATTTAGCTGATTATGAGAACACGAATGAGTGTCTGAAAACATGGAAAGAATCTGTTTTGTAAACATTAGAAAACAGCCCCATGCAGTAATCGACTACAGGCACTGAATGGGGCGCTGCGTCAGAGACCAGAAGGAGAGAAAGATAAAACAATGAGTGTAGAAATTGTCATTTTCTACAGTTTCTTTACAGTTACTGAGGTAAACAGACACGAGTGTATCTCTGTAGGGATCCTTTCCATGTTGTCAGATGATTCTAATGACATTAAGTTTGTCATTGCTGAAAACAAGTGCTTTACTTTGACCTGGATGATTGGCCTGTAGGTTTACATTGTATAGCCATTTTATGGTTGCCGTTTATAGAGTTCTACCTCAATACTGGACCGATTTCAAGTGTTTCTGTCTGTAGTAAATATTTGGACCCAAAAAGATGGAAAAATATGACCCAGGTTAAAAAATTCTAGACTTTTTCCTTTAAAATCCCCCACATCTTGTCATGTTCCTGAGAAAAGGCAAACCATAAACTCCTCTGTCCTGAAGATGTCGGAAAACGTAAAGTTCAAGCTTCACCTCTGACTTGCACTGGAGACTCCTTCCATAAATTTTACAATATACACTTTATTTACTACACATTTCTTCTCAGTACTTACTCATTATATCATTACTGTACTGTAAAAATGACCAAATTATTAGCTATAAGGCCGGTTGCCATGGCGTGGCATCCGTCGTGCGTCCGCCATCCACAATTCAGTTAAATCGTATCTCCTCCGTCTGTTCTCCACGGATTTCTGTTCCCATTGTTTTGTTTGAAAGAACTCATCACTCTGCACAAAACTTGGTTGTTGTTTTGTGAAATTTTTTGCTAATGAGTTAATAATTAGGCCAAATGAACAAATTTTCCAGGCCTCACACTAGAATTGTACCTCCTCTCTCATTTCTCATCTGATTTCATTTCTGATCAATGTTTTGGGTCGATCTTCACTTGGGGAACAAAACTTGGCCGTTTGTCTGTTGATTTTCCTGTTGTAAACAATTTGGTTGCAACTTTGTTTATGTTCAGTTAAACCGTGTCTCCTCCCTCAGTTCTCAATGGATTTCAGTTCTGATTGTTTTATTTGAAAGAACTCGACCTTCTGCACAACACTTGGTCATTGTATTGTCAATTTATTTTGCTAATGAACTGCTAATTAGGTCAACTTAACGAGTTTTGGGACTTTTTGCTAGAATTGTATCTCTTCTCTCATTTATCATGCGAATTCAGTTCTGATCGATGTTTTGGGTAGATCTTCCCTTGAGGAACAAAATTTAGTCCTTTGTCGATTTTCCAATTTGTCAGTTGTCCTGGAGGTTTGTCCTCTCTCAAACAATTTGTTGTGGAGGTTGGTCCTCTTTCACACTGTCACATTTCTGTTGTTTGATGTTTTGGTAGTCATGGTTGTTTTGATGGCAGGCCAGATGAGCTGCTACGCCCTTGATGTTCTGGTCATGTAATAATTGCTGTATGTGTTGTAACACGCTTATGAATATGATGCGACCGTATTCATACATTTCTGTCCAGAAGAACTCACCTCGACACCCAGTACACCATGTTGGGCTATTTTTAGAAGCCTTAACGTGGTTCTTGTTTCTTCAGGTCAAGAGGAGGTCTTCTGCTGTCTCATTTGAAACAGAACAAAATAACTGTTGTATGGTTCGAGGCAGATTGCGTGACTTCTGTGTGCTTCGGCTCACTGATCAGGCCTACATTTTTCCCTCAGTCAGTATGTCATGCAGCTTTCTCTATGCTACGTGATCGCTCTGAACGCTGCTTATCTCCATTTCACTTCTTACCCTTTCATTTCTGGCTCTCAGGCTGGAGATAAATCTGAAATGGCATTTGAAGCAGAAAGGTTATGCAGTTATTTGAACGGACAGAGTCAGAACTTCTGGAACAGAAGAGTAGATGGATGAGACATGAAGAGGGGTCAAGAGCTATTTAAGAAGATGTCTGGAGATACAGGAAGTGAGGGAATGTCTCTTAAAGTTACGTCTGAGTGATACAGCGCTAGTGTCTTTTGGTACTAATCTATTGTATATATGATAGTCTGGATGCTGATTGGTTAGAAGGTGACAATAGCTCATTCATAAGGGCTTGTAGTGTGGACGAGCCACATAACCTGATTAAAATGTGGTGAAGGAGATGTTTGTTTAATATTTATGGAAGGAGTCTCCAGTAACAGTCAGATGTAACATTCTTATGGTAACACAACAAGCTGGAACATAGAGAGAGAAAAGGAAAGCTAGCTGCTATAATAAAGTGAGAATAGGAACGATCTTGTTTAATGGACACGGAGTGTCTTCTTCTTTCTGTTTTACGCAAGTAGGATATGATTACAACGCTAAGACTGTATTACGTATTGTAATCTTTTGTAATGAACATGCATCTTTCCACGAATTCTGTAGATGAGAGAAGAGTTGCATGGTGGGCATGAGGCATGCCAAGGTGGAGAATGAAACCGGTGTGAATGAAACACTTGGCATGCACAGGAAGTGAAGGCTGTTTCCTGCCCTTCCTGGCAAAAAGGAAAGCTCAATCATCAAATCTAATTAAGAGGGAAAATAATTAACAATGGGGGAGTGCTATTACAGGTGTCTATCTCTGTGTGTGTGTAAGGGCGGAGCGTTATAGGGCCCTTCAGGCGGCTGGGCGGGAATAACACACACTCTCCTGCCTGCGAACACATGCTCATGTTTGTTCAGTTCTGGTCCTGAAGTCTTCACACATCTTCTCCTATCTCATTAAAAGATCCACACCAATGAAATGACTTAAAATTGATACAAAAGCATAACCTGATATTTATATTTATATATGTAGATGTAGATTTTATTTAGGAGTGAGTTGCTGCCCCAAGTGAAGGAGTTCAAGTATCTTGGGGTGTTGTTCACAAGTGATGGTAAAATGGAGTGTGAGATGAACAGACGGATTGGGGCGCCATCAGCAGTAATGCAAGCGTTGTACCAGACTGTCATGGTGAAGAGGGAGCTGAGCCAGAAGGCAAAACTCTTGATTTACCAGTCAGTCTATGTTCCAACCCTCACCTCTGGTCATGAGCTTTGGGTTATGACCGAAAGGATAAGATCGCGGATACAAGCGGCTAAAATTAGCTTTCTCTGTAGGGTGTCTGGGCTTACCCTTAGAGATAGGGTGAAGAGCTCAGACATTCGGAGGGATCTCGGAGTAGAGCCGCTGCTCATTCATGTCAAAAGGAGTCAGCTAGGTGGTTCGGGCATTTGATTAGGATGCCTCCTGGGCGCCTTCCTTTGGATGTTTTCCGGGCACGTCCAACTGGGAGGAGACCTTGGGGTAGACCCAGAACACTCTGGAAAGATTATACTGTATATCTCATCTGGCCTGGGAGCATCTTGGGATCCCCCAGGAGGAAATGGAAAGTGTTACAGGGGAGAGGGACGCCTGGAATACCCGGCTTAGCCTGCTGCGACCGCAACCCAACCTCGGATAAGTGGGAAGAAGATGGATGGATGGATGGATGGATGATTAGACTTGCTTTTTTAACCCATCGTATTTCACTCATCAGCTAATTAGCAAAGCCTCTGGGGATACATTTGGTGCATTAGAGAGAGACTGACACCTCCATTCAAAGTGCTGGAAAAACCTGATTTCTAAATCTGCTGCATGATCTCAAGAGCCATATTAATATACTCTCCAAGTCTCTCAAGCCTCAAGCCTTTCTCGTTAGTGCTGAGAAAGGATAAATGTTCTTTCAGAAATTCATAATTGGCTAGTACCAATCTAATCGAACCCACTATGTTTTTTTTTTTCCACACGTACAGTATTTTAATATGTAAAAAAGCTGCATGCTCTTGATTCTTTTCTGTCAGAGAAGAAATAAGCCAAACCCTGGTTCTGATCTCATGCTCTCTGCTCCAATATTCCCTGAGAGGATGCAGTCGGCCAAAGCTTTTAATCACTCTGCCGATATGTAACCGAGTCAAAGTTTCATTAGGAAAATGCTTCAAGGCTTCACTCCACCAGTACGGATGGTCTGCTCAGCAAAATGTTGGAGAAAGCCTCTGAACTGAGGATCAAAGCACTTCAATTTAAAATCCTGTCTGTCTGTCTGTCTCTCTCTCTCTCTTCTAGCTTTAGAGTACCACAACCTCAACACCTCAACAGCTACCAAGGATTTCTGGGTAATAACAGGTAAGTGTATTGATTTAAGAACAATCAATCTGGAAAGCTTTGTATTGACCTAGAATGAAGAATCAGGAAATGTTGGCTGTGTTCTTAAATGTTACTGCTGCCCTTGTTGCCTTACTGCCGTAATAGACCGGTGTCTCACAAGGCAGGACTTTCGACTGAAGGTATCTTCTAAGAACGTTCATTTCGAATGACCTTTTAGGATAGCATTGACGGTAACGTGTGATGTCAGCATGCCATGTACAATAATTAACCCAAAGAGTTAACTAGCTGGCTGACAGATGCCGCACAAATCATATCAAACAAATTAATTTTTTGGTTTTATTCTATCCACGTTCACTGGATATGAGCAATCATGCGTTCTTATTGGCTACTCTACTACTAGACTATCAGCTCATATACCATGAGTAGAGAAAAACAAAATGACCGAGCATGTTGCTGAACCAACCAAGAACAAAATAAAAACTCTACTTGAAAATAAAACCCCCAAATTTATTACGTATTTAAAAGAAACAGAAATGGCTAATAGTCTCTTATATAAATGTAATATATCTCCTGTTCCACACTCCAGCCCAGTCGGTGGCGGTAATGCACCTTTAAGTTGGTTTGCCAACCGCCAAAAAAAAACCTTACAGAAGAAGGAGGAACCCCCCCCCCCCCCAAAAAAAAAGCAATGGAATAAAAGTATTTGATGGTAAGAATGGATCTTTTTGTACTTTTCAAGAATTATGATCGCATTTTTCACAAATTGCTCCTGTCATTTTGCCCGTTTGTTGACATTCTAAGTGGAAATTATTTTGTCGGCATTTTGTATAAAGTTTTTATTTACTGAATTTGCAAAAAATTAAAATAAAAATGCTCTGTTTCTCAAAATCCAGTCAATGTGGATAGAATAAAACAGTTATTCCACTCAATCTAGTCGTACATGGATTATAGAGAACTCAGTGCTACGCGCCTCATCAGCTATCAGCTCATGTACGACTCGATTTAGTGGAATAACCATTAAATAGTCACAGGGTTATGAAAGAGTACAATGTTTATTTCTTGGTAACTTTTTAAAAAAATAAGTAAAACAAGCTTTTTTTTAATATTTGTATACGAACTCACTGGGGTGGCACGGTGGTGTAGTGGTTAGCGCTGTTGCCTCACAGCAAGAAGGTCCGGGTTCGAGCCCCGTGGCCGGCGAGGGCCTTTCTTTGCGGAGTTTGCATGTTCTCCCCGTGTCCGCGTGGGTTTCCTCCAGGTGCTCCGGTTTCCCCCACAGTCCAAAGACATGCAGGTTAGGTTAACTGGTGACTCTAAGGCCCTGTCCACACGGCAACGGATTCAGGTGAATCCGATAAAATTTTTTATCGTTTCGGCCTGGCGTCCACACGGCACCGGCGTTTTGGGTGCCCCAAAATGATATTTTTTGAGAACGGTTTCCAGAGTGGAAAAATCTGGCAACGGCGCCGTTGTGAAGTTGTCTGGATGAGTAGAACGGATTTGTTTACAATGACGTCACAACCACATGACTAGAACAAGCAGCACTCACTCATTCACTCCAGGTAGAAGAAGGGGTTTATGCGCATGCGTCCTACTTCTTCTATTGTTCTGGTGTCTCCGATGGGACCGTCTTACAGCGCACGTAGAGGTGTGGCATGTGTATTGCATCGTTTTCAGCAAGCATTGCGTTGCCATATGTACCTGATATTTTACTGATCCGTTGCCCATGTGGACGCGATATTTTTTTTACCCGCTAAAAAAAAATCTCGTTGCCGTTGTCGTGTGGATGTAACCTAAATTGAGCGTAGGTGTGAATGTGAGTGTGAATGGTTGTCTGTGTCTATGTGTCAGCCCTGTGATGACCTGGCGACTTGTCCAGGGTGTACCCCGCCTTTCGCCCGTAGTCAGCTGGGATAGGCTCCAGCTCGCCTGCGACCCTGTAGAAGGATAAAGCGGCTACAGATAATGAGATGAGATGAGACGAAATCACTTTTCTGTGAAGTTTGGTTTGCCATCTTTTTTTATTTGTTTCCGTTGCTTGAAGGAGTTGCCGCACAGATTTATGGGTAATCAGTAGCATTGAGGATACATCAATGTTACCTTCAACTGAGGCAGTTTAAAGGCTTTTTAGAAGACAGGAAATGAGAGTTCGATCAGTTTCGAATGGTCCTTGATGCCTTGCTGAGTGAGCATTTTCCCACTTTTGACCACACCCCATTGCTATGTTTTTTATTTTTATTTTCTTAATGTTTATGTTGTACATCATCAAGTCATCAATCTGCTTTTTGTTCACATTGAAGGTTCTGGGATTCAGTCCCATAAACAGCTGTTTCCCTGTAAGCAGGAACTGAAAACTAAGAGTCAATACCAAAGATTTGATTTGCCTTACGCAAACAAGAGAAGAAAATGAATCCAAGCATTTCAGACAGCAAGTGGATATTATCCTTCGTCTTTAATTTGGTTTGTTGGAATTAAACAAATCAACACCTTCTGACCAATCAGAATCAAGAATTCAACAGTGCTGTGGTATAAAATGTTGTAATCAACACACTGGCTCTTTTTTTTATTGTTTTTGTTTTGATGGGTGTATTAATAACAAGGGGCAACTCGCTCTTATCTGTATTTAGGATTGTCTAATTGTTATCCGGTTTCTTGATTGGACACCTACTCAATGGTCAGAATAACCATAACAAAGACAAATCAGGGCAACAGGATATTATAAGTGACACTGATTTCTCTTGCTGGTGATAAATCGCATTAAATTATTATATCGTTTTGTTTTACATTACTGTGTGAGCAAGCGAGTGAGTGAGTATAAAGGTTTATGTGCGTGTGTCCTCCAGGAGAAGGTAAAGATCTTATCAGAGAGATTGTATTTCTTTGCCTGACATGCTTGTGCCTGTCAGGATGGTCGATATTTCTTGAGCTCAGTGGGCTGCAGTGTGATTGGATTAACAATAGCGCAGCAGGTGAATAACTACAAATTCTGCTTTTCTTCCATGATTTGCTGTGGTTTGTGTGCAGTGATTCAGGACGTGGAGAACTCATCTCTGGAGGGTCAGTTCCAGAGCTTTGCAAGTCTGATGGAGCAGCGTTTGGCAGAACTCTTCGTGGTAGCACATCAGCAGGGTGTCCGCTTTAAACGCGCCACCACAGTGGGAAGTTACACTGTTCAGGTAACTCTGAGTCTGAATCTAAAGGAATAGTGTGACATTTGCAGGTTACTTGGTGTGTAGTGTGGTTATTTTATGAAGGTACTAGTGCCACTGTTGCTTAGCTCCCTCTATACCATTCATCATTGGGAAGAGACCACCATAGGACCACTACTAATCATGTTGGTCCATTCTTAGAAATGCTGCTAACAGGGGATAAATCAATACCAACATCACAAACATTACCATGAGATCTGATCAATATCTGGTGGTGGTTCATTTACATGGATAAGGTAGAGATGTGGTTATGCGGAGCAACAGATGGACTACAGAAATTGTAGCTAAAAAATGGCCTGTATGGCAAGTGGATCTGGAAAAAAATAATCAGTGAGTACATCTCCAGACTGTAGACAGTGCAAACAAGACCTGGCAACTGATGAGTCACAGACCATTGTCCAGTTTGCTGGAGTTCAACTCAAACAAGTCAAGAATTTCAATATCTGAAAACACTGGTTAAGGTGAAGAAAGCAGAATCCACAGCTAAGATTCATAGCAGGATCAGTCAGGTTTTTGCTCAAGTGAAGCATGTAGAACATGCTAGAAGAAAACAAACATATCCATCAAGACCAAGATGCATCTCTTCCAAACAGTAATCCTGCCACAACTGCTCTACGGATCAGAGATCTGAAGCAGATCTGGCTGGCTCAAGTCAGATATGAACAAGCTTGCCAACTTCCTCATTCTGCTTGTGACAAATCCTGGGAATCTTCTTCCACAATTCCCTTCAAAACAAGATCATCTTACTATCAGATGTTAACAACAACCCATGATCGAGGAGGAAATCCAGAGATGACGGTTGTGATATTTCAACCACATATGGAGGATACATGTGGTGTAGTGGTTATCACTGTTGCCTCACACCAAGATGGTTCTGGGTTCGAACCTCATGGCTGATGGGGGTCTTTCTATGTGAAGTTTGCAAGTTCTCCTCATGTCTGCATGGGTTTCCTCCAGTTTCCCCCACAGTTCAAAGACATGTGGTTAGATAAAATTCCCAGCCACTGGGGTTGCACAAGCCAGTGCATACTTTGTGCTGGTTCCAAGCCTGAATAGATTGGGGAGGATTGCATCAGGAAGAGAGTCCATACAGCATCAGCATCAAAGATGACATGTTCCAGGACAGTTAAACACAACCTGAGGAATTGGAGAATCCACCTCAAGCAGCCAGGAATTTTGGCCTTGATTGCCAAGCATAAAGAAGTATTGTCTGAAATTCACCACCCACAGAAATGTACTAGCCCTTGTGCAGACTCCAGCTAGAAACCCAAAGGGAAAAAAAAAGACAGAACATAGTTATCACATAAATGTCATGTGTAGTGTCCCCATTCAAACATCTCTGCTGTGTGCTTTCTCCCTGATTTCAGATGGTTGGCATGAGGCGAGTGATAGGCCCAAAAAACCCAGCTGAACTCACCTACTACGTGCAGTTGAATGGAACACCACTCCCTGGTACAACTGCTGCTAAAATCCTGAACACTGTGGACTCTCAGACCATGGCTCTGACACTGGGATATTTTGTCCAGCTCCAAGCTGAAGGTTTGTTCATATTTCTGTTCTTTCTTAAAATCAGGACTGAACTCCTACCTGCCTTACTGATAGACCACCTCCAGCTTAGGCTACGGTCATACTACAGCTCGCAATTCTTTGCAGTGGGTTATCAATATTGATGAAAATGAGGCCTTTTGGTAGCGATGCTTTCCCGAGCTTTGGGAAGTATTCCCAAACCCATCTGCCGGTCTCTGTTGCTTAGTTTGCCAACGAAAACGTTGGCACCAAATTTCAGTGCATACAATGAAATTTTTTGCGACATTTTTGGCCACTCATGAGGTGGAGACACATGAAAAAACAACTCGTGAAGCTCGGAGAACATCCGCTGTGAATCGCACGATCGGTGGTGATGCTACCAATTTTTCATTGCCAAATATTTGCAAACCCATCGTGAGCTGTAGTGTGACCACGGCCTTAGGGACTCAACTTGAAAACGAGTGTTTCTACACTAATCTGCTAATCCATTTTCATTTGTGTAACTACACCGAGAATTGATTGAGCCCCCTTCCTCCCCCCTCCCCCCATGTTTGTATTCTGAGGTGCTACTGTATAAACCACTTCAGTCCTCCACAGTAGGGCAAGAAGTAGGAAGTGCTGAACCTCACTGAGAAATCGGGGAGCTGGATCTCTTACTGTATAATAGTGAAGAATTCTTGCAAAGTACAGGATGTGAGATTAGTTCAGAAACGTATCACATGCACTGCCTCAGGCATACACAAATACAAGGATTAGCATAAACACAATGCTCAATCAGCTCATACTGGAATCAGAGATGAGTGTATTCACATCTGAAGATTTCTTGAAAAACAGTGCACTGCACATGTACATTTTGCACATTTGAGGTTTTCATTGGGACTGGGATTCTGTGGGAGGTCCTTATTGTCAAGCTGGCAGTAAGACATGAAGATTGTAGAACATAAAGAGGTAGCAGAGCATCACTTTAATCTTACTTACGGTAAGAGTAACCAGGTTCTTTATTATTAATGTGTTCATAAAGAAGAGACCAGAGCCCTGCTGTCGTTTCATGCTTCAAAGGTCATGCAAAAAAAGTCAAAGTCCTTCCTGTGCCAGGACCTGGTCTTTCCAGGCAGTCTCCCTGCCCAGTACTAACCAGGCTCTAAAGGCACATTGGGTGGTGCCAATCTCCACTTCTATAGCCCTGGCCTCTCGCCTACACAGCTAGGGTTACAGTGGGGGGGTTGATCTTCTGGTAACCATGAGAATTTGACTCCCCACTCACATCTGTATTGTAGTGTGGCAGAAGGTACCATTTTTATGATGGTCTTTGGTATGAAAGGTCACACACATGTGAGGTTGATCTACTTCACCTTGATGAACTTGAAGAACATGAAGTAAAATTAATTGCTCCTGGAAACATGGCACTGAGAGCATAGTATTTGTAGGAATGAGTGGAAGTGGGTAGGAGTGATCAGAGTATCTTATTGCATGGTCAGAGGACCTAAGGGTATTGGTTGGTCTGGTCTGTGTTCATCAAGAAGTAAAAAGGTAAGGAATGGTGGGAGTTTATGGAGAATTTGCAGACTGAAACAGACTATGTGCAAGACCAGAGACCAGGTGGGAGTGTTCATTCATTTGTGGAAGGTAGAAGGTGTGGTTAGAGCTTCTGCAAGAACTGATGGGCGTGGTCTGAGTATCCATGGGATGGGGCAAGGGTAGTCAAACTATCTCAGGTTTGGTGCAACCAGTGTTACTCTGCGAAAGTAAGTGGGTGTGGTCTGTAGTAGTAAATGGGTGTGGTCAGCGTGTGTTTGGGAGCAGATAAATATGGTCAGAGTATCTCTCGAAGAAGGTGGGTGTAGTTAGAGTAAGTGTGGGAACAATTGTGTATGGTCAGAGTGTCTGTAGTAGCAGGTGGGTGTGTTCAGAAAGTCTGTAGTAGCACTAGGGTGTGGTCAGAGTGTCTGTAGTAGCAGGTGGGCGTGTTCAGAAAGTTTGTAGTAGCAGGTGGGTGTGGTCAGAGTGTCTGTAGTAGCACTAAGGTGTGTTCAGAATGTCTGTAGTAGCGGGTGGGTGGGATCAAACTGTCTGTAGTAGCACTAGGGTGTGGTCAAAGTGTCTGTAGTAGCAGGTGGGTGTGTTCAGAAAGTCTATAGTAGCACTAGGGTGTGGTCAGAGTGTCTGTAGTAGCAGGTGGGCGTGTTCAGAAAGTTTGTAGTAGCAGGTGGGTGTGGTCAGAGCGTCTGTAGTAGCACTAAGGTGTGTTCAGAATGTCTGTAGTAGCGGGTGGGTGGGATCAAACTGTCTGTAGTAGCACTAGGGTGTGGTCAAAGTGTCTGTAGTAGCAGGTGGGTGTGGTCAGAGTGTTTACAGAAGGGGGTGGGTGTGGTCAGGGTGTCCATAGGAGGAAGTGGGTATGGTCAAAGCATACACAAATGAAATCAGTGTTTGTGTCGAAAGAAGTGGGTGTGGCCTGAGCATATATGACAAGGGATGGGAGTGATCAGAATTGTGATCGGAGTGTCTCTGGTCAAGGTATGTTCTGAAAATGTAGGTGTGGTCGGAGTGTGATTGAGAGCAGGTAGGTGTGGTCAGAGTGTCTCAGGGAGAAAGTTAGCATGGTGGAAGGATGTGCAGAACAGCTGGGTGTCATCAGAGTGTCTATGGGGAAAGGTGGGCATGATTAGAGTGTCTGTGGGAGCAGGTAGGTGTGGTCAGAGTATGTTTGAAAGAGGTAGGTGTGGTTAGAGTGATTTCTAAAATCACTTCCAATGCACAGAAATTTTTGATAGTCACCTAGCTGAGCTAGCGAAAGATTGTATGTATGCTGTATGTTCTTTCATGTCCTCTCGTCATGCAGCTGTGGTGAAGGGCCCTTCCAACAATCTCTGGATCATCGCCTCTGTTTTGGCTCCTATCGGCATCGTCACCATCATCATAATCATCATCACCGCTGTACTTTGTCACAAAAACAAGAACGACTTTAAAACTGACGGAATTGGCAACCTGAATCCACGGGTTAAGGTACAGAGACATATTTTTTCCATTTCTTCTGTTCCTTGTGTTATTATTACATGCACTACAATAGTATTATTAAAAATAAAGTAAAATGAGCTTCTAAACATGCATGCTTAATGTGCTTTGCCGTTAGCACCCTGAGAGAGAGAATGGAGATAATGACTTTTTACGCTGTTTTTCTCATACAGACGACTTACCGGAGAGACATGAGTTATTATCATCAGGTACGTCCACAACTTTCATCTTCTTTCATGTTCACATTCTGGTGTTGAGGTGCATTTACGATCACCAATAAGGTTTATGACTTTTTTTACATTCTGGGACAATTTACAAGGCAATGCTGGATGATGATCTGCTGAAAGTGTGTGTGTGTGTGTGTGTGTGTGTGTGTGTGTGTGTGTGTGTGTGTGTGTGTGTGTGGACCCAAATAAGTAGAGTATGTATTGGGAACAAGGTCAGAAAATCTCTATAGGTTTTTTTTGGTGAAAGTAGGCCAGCTGTTCTATGCAGGGTACCAAGTGCTCTAAGGTTAAAAAAAAAAAAAGTATATTAATAAAAACAGCTAAACTGCAGCATCCTCCTGCTAACGGCAAGTTTTTTTTTTTGTTGACACAGCTTCATTACAAATACACTTAACATGATGTAATGACGCATTTAGATTTTTTGTCCTCCGCTTCTCTCCGTTTGATCCATTTTATCTTTAACCCCTTTCACACACAACACCTAGGAATGTATCGGGCAAAAGGGAACCGTCAGGGCCTTCAGAGAAGATCCAAATATATCAGTATTTCAAATATTATATTTAATTTTTTTCATTCTTTCATAATTTCATTATAAATATTCTCTTCTAATTCGGCCTCATTTTCTATCAAATGTGCTTCAGAAATGAAAGGGTTACTGTCCTGAAAACATTAAAATCGACTTATCTGGTGAGATTTTTTTGTTGTTGTCTCTAGGCTGAGAAGAGTTTAGAGCTGCTCACTCATTGGTTTCTGGGACAGAAGGCCATGGCAGTGTATGTTTATGTAGGACGTGACAAATCAATTAACCAATCAGATTTTGATTTATAGTGGGAGGGACCAAAAATTTATTGCCCTCAGCCTCCTCGAAGGCCAACGCGAGCTTAACTGCGAGTCGGTGCCGTCAGAGCAGCACTGAAGTCACCTTCCAGCCAGTGTAGCATTCATCAGTAGCGTTAGCGCATGCTAATAAAGCGGTCAAACCAGTGCTATCAACAGCAAGTAGCACAGGCTAATGACAGAGAAACTAAGATTTCTGTCTCCAGACTCTTCTTCAACACTGCACGCTCGCTACAGTATTTTTCACTCAGACTTAATTATTAATTTCCCTGTGGAATTTACTGAGTTACTTTTAAAATCAACATTCGACAGCTACACACAACAGAGCGACCTGATGGCCTGCCGCTAATCCTTTACAAAATCCTTTGCCCTGTTGCTTTTTTGGTGTCTGGCTACGTTTGGGCTGAGCTCAAGTCCCAGCTCTAATAATAACAGTTCGCCACTGGTATCAGGTAAAAGCTACATGGCATAGATAACAAATTTTCATTCTCACTCAGTCTCCTTTAACAGGAGCCGTGTATTCCTACCTGACTGTATTTAATGGAATGCTACGGAGCGTGAACCTCTGCAAGACGTGTAAAACATGTGAGACCAGATATGACGTATAATTCCCAAAGTGACAAGTCCATATTGTTGTGAAAAGCCCAAGCTGAGACATTAGTTAGCAATTTTAAGGAATTTCATCTCGTTTGAGCAGCCAGCATGTCTTTTATTTCTGTCATTCCAATTCCCAGCCATATCTCTCAGTGTTCTCTTTGCTGGCTGTTTTGAATTTGCTGTTGGTCACTTGACTGTGAATCAGTACAAGTATTTGGATTACGTAGATGTCAGTCGTTTCGTCGCAATATCACTGTATCATTACTTCCTGTACATCATCACCTGCAGCATCATAACCAGCCACAACACATTAATCCAACGGTTCTGATTCCCGCTGGAGCGGTGGCGAAAGATGATCGGTAATGTTACCACCAGGGGATAGACTAACGTTTCGACTTTAGCGTTTTGTACAAATTTTCATGTCATACCATTACAGCATGTCATCTCATCTCATTATCTGTAGCCGCTTTATCCTGTTCTACAGGGTCGCAGGCAAGCTGGAGCCTATCCCAGCTGACTACGGGCGAAAGGCGGGGTACACCCTGGACAAGTCGCCAGGTCATCACAGGGCTGACACATAGACACAGACAACCATTCACACTCACATTCACACCTACGCTCAATTTAGAGTCACCAGTTAACCTAACCTGCATGTCTTTGGACTGTGGGGGAAACCGGAGCACCCGGAGGAAACCCACGCGGACACGGGGAGAACATGCAAACTCCGCACAGAAAGGCCCTCGCTGGCCACGGGGCTTGAACCCGGACCTTCTTGCTGTGAGACGACAGCGCTAACCACTACACCACCGTGCCGCCCCCATTACAGCATATTAGCAATAAATAGTTTTCGATGTGAGTATGAATGGGATATTAATGTAACCCGTTTGTGCACAATTTTTTTCCCCAGTGATTTTCTGCAGCTAGACACATCAGCAGTATCACACTGAAACAGATTCAACATTGAGTTCCATTAAATATTTATGATTTTTCAGAAAATTCCAAATAAGTCAGTACAATTATGCTCTTTCATTTATACATTGTAGATCCATAAAAATATGTACAAAACTTTATTTGATGTTTATATAAAGAGAAAACAATGTAGGGGAGAGCGGGGAGACTTCGAACATGGAAGACTTGGGACGGTTTGCACTTGCATAAATTAATTTCACCCAATCAGGTTTAAGATTCTATCAGAAGTTAGATGTTGCCCATGAGAGTGACTGACTTCCTTTGGAGACACAAAGCTGGACACTGCAGTAAGGTCAAAGTCCCTGCCATGCCAGGACCTGGTCTTCCCAGGCAGTCTCCAGTCCCAGTACTAACCACGCCCTTAAGGTTCACTAGCCGATCTCTGTTTCTGTAGCCTTCGGCCTCTCGCCTATTACACTGCTGGGATTACAGTGGGGAGCTGGCTGGCTGGTAACCACGAGAGTTTGACTCTCCACTCGCATATTGTGGCACCTTGCCAGATGACAGTAGATACCATTTTTATGATGGTCTTTGGTACGACCCAACCATGAGTAGAACTCACGATCTCCTGGTTGAGAGGTGGACACAATAACCACTGGGCCAGCCTGTGCTATGTAAGGTTTGAGCAATTAAATATTTTTCTCAACCAAAATGTGTATTTTCTACTTTGCCTCCACCTCCATTCCAGGGTTCCCACTGGGTTCTGAAAAATATTCTCCACTTTTTCCCTTGAAAAATCAAGTCAAAGAAGTATTCTTCACTTTTTCTTATTTTTTCTTCACTTAGTTTGTATTTTTTCTTAGTTACTGATGCATCAAAGTGGACTTAATACAGGTTTATACCAACCAAACTGGTGCAATTCAAATATTTGTACATTTACTTCAGCCTTTACTTCAACACACAACTTGATTTACAATTGAACAGAGTCAAGAAGACTCTTGGAACAACCAACAGTGAAGGAATCCGAATTTCCCGTTGATTTACAAATCGAACACAGAATGACACTGCATTTTTCATCATACGTTCACCACAGGAATGCAACATGCCATGCCCCTGAAACATAACTCCCTTCAGTCGCTTATTTTATTTTTATTTATTCTTTTTTAAGGACTATTTTATCTTCTATTTTAGACATATTTACTTCTTCCTTGATTCAGGAGCTTGGTTGCAATTTTGAATTTCCCTCTGGGGATTAATAAAGTGATTGGTCCAAAGCTTGGCACCCATTTGGTCATTTATGTTTAGTCGATTTTTATTAGTCACAAGCACGTGCTCATTGTTTACACTCTGGCTTCCCGCCATCTCTTCACTGGGGTTGGATTTCGGCAAATGGAGGGATCTGTGGAGGGATTTCTAGAAAAGAGGACTTATAATAATGATGACAAATACATTCGTCACCGTGACGACTGCTAGTAATTTTCTCTTCTCTTTCTCTTGGATTATGTTCATCAGTGACGAGCGTGACGAGCGCCAGCGGGAACCCTGCCATTCTATGGTGTAATTAACTCTGGTGAATTGGGGATTTGTTAGGAATTAAAGTCTGTAGCCTCGTGTCACCAGATATGGTATTATTTATTCAACTTAAATTCTGGGGAAAAAAACCCCAAACATTTAAGTTCCCCCCCCCCCCCCCAAAAAAAAATGGCCACATGCGGAGAGTTGGGACAGTTCATCATGTTACCGTTTTTTTCTTGTGGTTTAAAATATCAAATAGTTTAAGATGTTTGTTAAAAATGTGGGCGTGTCCCTGCATGAGGATGAGTCTTATTTCATTCCTTCTTGAGAATGGGGGTGTTTTGTAATATGAATGTGACGTGACCTGTAAAGAATTTCACACAATCTACAGAAGCTGAGAACTCGTCCTTTGTGAAGGTGAAGGTGATCCTGAATGGGTTGAAAACACTGCTTGAGATCTTGTCGTTACAAATGGCCGTTTATTTATATATATACACTACCGTTCAAAAGTTTGGGGTCACTTTGAAATGTCCTTATTTTTGAAAGAAAAGCACTGTTCTTTTCAATGAAGATCACTTTAAACTAATCAGAAATCCACTCTATACATTGCTAATGTGGTAAATGACTATTCTAGCTGCAAATGTGTGGTTTTTGGTGCAATATCTCCATAGGTGTATAGAGGCCCATTTCCAGCAACTCTCACTCCAGTGTTCTAATGGTACAATGTGTTTGCTCATTGCCTCAGAAGGCTAATGGATGATTAGAAAACCCTTGTACAATCATGTTAGCACAGCTGAAAACAGTTGAGCTCTTTAGAGAAGCTATAAAACTGACCTTCCTTTGAGCAGATTTAGGCTACATCCACACGACAACGGCAACGAGATGTTATTTAAAAAAATATTGCGTCCAAATGGGCAACGATCAGTAAAATATGAGGTCCATATGGCAACGCAACGCTTGCTGAAAACGATGCAATACACATGCCACACCTCTAGGGGCGCTGTAAGACGGTCCTTTCGGAGACACCAGAACAATAGAAGAAGTAAGGATGCATGCGCATAAACTATTATGCGTGAGACTTCATATTAGCCACAAAGTCAGAAAAATCTGTTCGTAAAATTACATTATAATGACCAAATACAATGAAAAGTATTTTTCCAGTCTCACCTGTGAAAGGTAATCCCAGGTGATCTCGTTTGGACGGTAAACCTGTTGGTACAGTTAAACGCAGCACATGAATGAGGCATCTTTATTCTCCGCTTTGACCCATCCAATATGGCGGCGAGGATGACGTATGATTCTACGCGGAAGGCGGCGTCTTTAATGGTCCGGAATAAATTGAATGCTACACGTTGATGGATTAATTTGTTCTTCTACGCCCTTTTTGAGGAATGTATTGTCGGACTTAAACCAACATCTGAAGAGGTGAGATCGCTCCTTTTTTTCCCTATTTTTGCTGGCAGGATTGACTCTGCCCTAAGGGCTATTTTCTCTCTCTCTCTCTCTCTCTCTCTCTCTCTCTCTCTCTCTCTCTCTCACTTTGCACCATTTACACAATAAATATTCACAGTGAAAATATTTTGTAAGCGCGTTTCATGAACCAAGTTATAGGATTTGTTGACAACTCGCATCGAGTTCGTTACACTTCGTTACAGTTCGTTACTACCCGGCGTGAAGCACATGTGGTTGTGACGTCATCGTAAACAAATCCGTTCTACTCATCCAGATGACTTCGCAACGGCAACGTTGCCAGATCTTTCCACTCTGGAACCCGTTCTCAAAAGATTGCGTTTTGGGCACCCAAAACGCTGGTGCTGTGTGGACGCCAGGCCTAAACGATAAGCAATTGTATTGGATTCACCTGAATCCGTTGCCGTGTGGACAGGGCCTGAGTTTCTGGAGCATCACATTTGTGGGGTCGATTAAATGCTCAAAATGGCCAGAAAAATGTCTTGACTATATTTTCTATTCATTTTACAACTTATGGTGGGAAATAAAAGTGTGACTTTTCATGGAAAACACAAAATTGTCTGGGTGACCCCAAACTTTTGAACGGTAGTGTGTGTGTGTGTGTATATATACACACACACAGTGTATATATATATTTTAAATGCAGGACTTGAACTGTCTTTGTGATGATTTAATGTACATCCTGAGTGTCAGTGCACAGGTTTAATGTGACAGCTGGAAATAAATTATCTGTAATGTGTTTTATTTCTCCAGGATGTCCATTTTAATTGCAGCTTAATTCAATTAAAGCATCTTGAAGTTTAATCCAATTATAGCATCATGTTTTACAGAAATGAAATTAAGAAATGAAAACGACCTTCCCATCCAGACACTACTGAGTTTCCTGAGTTTGCCCTAAAAAAAGTATCAGGACACGTATAAGGGACATAAAACACGATGTTAGTCTCGTGTTTCTTTGTGCATTTACAAAACCCTAAGACTAATCATCTATTGAATAGAAAGAAAGAAAGAAAGAAAGAAAGAAAGAAAGAAAGAAAGAAAGAAAGCCACAGCTGCTGGATTCTGATTGGTCAGAAGGTGACATCAGCTCTGACAGAAGCGCAGGTTTAGATTAATGCACGTGTCCTAAAACGTAAAACATGCTTGTTCGCAGGGACTCGTACAGTGGATGCTTCACATAAACGGATTAAATAACGTGGAAATGTCGAGCATTTTCTCATGCAAATTATTATTATTATCCTTATTATTTTTAAAGAATATAAACTCACTTGTATACAAACTCAAACTGATTATATGAAACCTCTCTTACAGCACCATGTGGAAAACAAAAAATGGTTATAAAAAACAACACACGAGGCATTATTTCTGAAGCATAATCAGGGTTTTAAAAGGAAATGTGAGCGTGGGATGATGGTGAGCGTGAGAGTGAGACGACGGCAAAGACCCCAAACATTACAGTTTTAGAATTGCAGTTTAAATGTCTTTCAGCTTGGCATTTTTTTTGGTCACAGTGAATCTTTCCAGAAAAGCATCAAGCACCTTTTTTTTTTTTTTGGTCTCCTAATCAATCAGGTTTGGTGTAAAAATGAATCCTGTTAGTAAAACACTTAAACCTGTTAGTTTCAATATTCCAAGGTTGCAGTGGAGCTTCACACAAACAGCTCAAACGAGCTCCTCGTCTCCAGAGTTACAGCAATCTTTATTTCATCTGCATTACTGATCATCAGAAATCTCATCTAAACAGCAAGCCTGGAGAGCGAGTGAGTGAGTGAGTGAGTGAGCGAGCGAGCGAAAGAGTGAGAGAAAGAGAGTTGGCCTGGACTGGGGTTAGTGTTGTATTACAGTCTGCAGGTCATGTGGGATGGGATTTATTCCTGTCTGTATAAAACGGAAAGCTCAGTTGGTTCGGTGGTGGTGGTGGTGGGGGACTGTGAGGATGTGATACTGTATTGATTTTCTTCATTTAGCTCCAGCTGAGCAGCAGCATGTCAACAGCAGCATCTGACACTCATGAATCGTGTGTGTGTGTGTGTGTGTCGGTGGGGGACTGGGACAGAGTGAGACAAAGAGGGAGATGGACAGAGAGAGAGACAGACAGACAGGGAGGGAGATGGACAGAGAGAGAGACAGACAGACAGACAGGGAGGGAGATGGACAGAGAGAGAGAGACTGGGACAGAGTGAGAGACAGAGGGAGATGGATAGAAAGAGAGAGAGATGGACAGAGTGAGAGAGACAGATCGACAGACATAGGCAGATGGACAGAGAGAGACAGACAGAGAGAGACAGAGCCAGCCAGCCAGAGGGAGGGAGATGGACAGAGAGAGAGAGAGAGACTGGGACAGAGTGAGAGACAGAGGGAGATGGACAGAAAGAGAGAGAGATGGACAGAGTGAGAGAGACAGATCAATAGACATGCAGAGATGGACAGAGAGAGGGAGATGGACAGAGAGAGAGAGACACAGACAGACAGGGAGATGGAGAGAGCAAGAGAGACAGACAGAGGGAGATGGACAGAGTGTGTGAGAGAGAGACAGAGATATGGACAGAGAGAGTGAAAGAGACAGACAGACAGACAGACAGAGGGAGATCGGGGAGAGAGACAGAGAGAGAGATGGGGAGAGAGAGAGAGACAGACAGATGCAGACAGACAGAGGGAGACGGGGAGAGAGAGATGAGGGAGAGAGCGAGACAGACAGACAGACAGACAGAGGGACATGGGGAGAGAGAGTGTGTTTTAGAAACCTATATAGAACCTTTAAGGACAATCAACGAATATTTAAAGGTTCTGAGTTTTTGTAAAATACAAAATATCTTTGAGTTGACAAAATGTGTGTGTGTGTGTGTGTGTGTGTGTGTGTGTGTGTGTGTGTGTGTGTGTGTGAGAGATGTAATCATACATAAATATAGCCAAATATTTCAGAATGAAATTCACTAAAATATTATTTAGCTCCAGAAATGTTCACACCTTAAATAATAACTGTATACGGTTATAAACATGTCACTAATTAATAAGGAGCCGTTTTAATGTCACTGCTGGATGAGAAAGTCAGTGGGAAACATTAAAGTGCGTAAATTTTAGACCCGTTCCTAAAATGTGTGGGTTTTTTTTTTGGTGTAGCCTGTTCAGGGTTTTGACTACGCGAAGCAGCATTTGGGTCAGCTGGGTGCCGACGAGGACAGCGCTCCTCTTCCTCAGGCTCCACTGCCAATCCGGGACGCCTCTCTCTCCATGGACAAGGTCATCCACACGGACGGCACCAACTCCAAAAAGACCCTCAGTGGTGAAATCCGGAAAAGGTTTGGATGTATAATTTTGTTTACGAGGTTCTGACTCTGATCCTGTTGCTAATGAATGGAGCGTGGAACAGTCGTGCGTGTGCAGCAAGAGTGAGAAGTGCGTCTTGTGAGTCAGTATGCCGTGTGACGCCATGCTATCAACATCAGGACTTGTGTTACAGATGTTTTTTGTGACACGTGCACATTTATCCAGGGCAGAGAGCAAACATCAAATTCTGGGTTAAACTCAGGAACTTGGTAACGGAGACTGGAAATGCTTCAGCAGGTTCATGGTAATGAAGTGAAGAGCGAGGGAGGTGTTTTGAGCGGTGTTTGGACTTCAAGAGGGGCAGAACGTCACTAGAGGGTGATGAGCGGTCAGTCCAAGAAGCTCAGTGGCTTGTGCACCAGGATCATCAGCTCACCATCAAGGAAATCACCGACATCAGCAACGTGTCATTTAAAACAGATCAAACAATCCAAATCGCAAATGTGCACGTTGTCTCAAAAATGTGTGCAACACAGTTCCTGATGGTGCCAGTGTGATGTCATACAGCGTCCTGACTCACGAGAGTCACCTTTTGCTCCTGGTGCACACACACACACACACACACGCACACACACGCACACACACACACACACACACACACACACACCACCATGCTGCACTCTGTTCGTTCACAACAGGAACAGTCTCAGAACTTTCTGATCCACCTTGTAACTTTACCAACAGTATATTTCTGAAGAAGGAACAAAAACACTCAGTCATGAGACACGTTAGTTCCTGTCCTCACTTATGTTACAGCAGCTGTAACGTCGTTCCCACGGCAGGCCATAGTTTTGTCTTTTAAGACTAAAATATAGCTTGTTATTTTACTGGAAAAAACCCACAAGGCGTAAACTCCTAATACACTACTTACTACTGAAACGATAAGGAGTGCATTAATATAAACCCGTGATTCGAAGCTGCAGCTGTAGTTTATATCAGCTGTAACTTGTTT
The DNA here is from genome assembly GCF_027579695.1 of Neoarius graeffei. NCBI lineage: Eukaryota > Metazoa > Chordata > Actinopteri > Siluriformes > Ariidae > Neoarius > Neoarius graeffei. The sequence continues at coordinate 3,440,869 of NC_083574.1, forward strand.
TATGGACGTCTCAGAACCTCAAATGTAACTTTAAACGGATCAAATGCAAGACATTTAAATCTTGTGAGCGAGAGACAGAAGTTTAAGATTCTAAATTAGCTGTAACTCTACAGATTTCCACAAAACAGTGATAAGAGCAGGATTACACTGTAAAAAATAGAATTACGCTTTGTTCAAGTAATTCCATATTCACAATTGAATGGACAAGAAAATATGAATAATTATTAACGAACAGAAAAATCCACATCAAACTGATAGGCTGCACCTCAATGATGTGTAAATATACAATAGTGAATAATCTGAATTGAAAATACATAATTGCCACAGGTGTTTATTCAGCGCATGCTCTTAATGACCAAGACACGGGGTTTCCTCTCCCAAATGCAAGGGCTGGGCAATGTGGTTCTCTCTCCGGTTGAAGTTGTGCAGGCCCATGTTCTGAAGCAGCCAGTGTGTATTTAGGCTGTGCAGGGTCATGTTCTAAGTCAATCTGCATCGTAACAGTTAGAAGGGCCATGTCCCCCCCTTAAACATGAATGTTTTGACATGGATGTAGCTTGTGTTTCAGAGCAGCTAGATTAGAATGACAAGATGCCCCAATTACAAGTGCACTTATTATTGCACTTTAGCTTGGCCTGTGAAACCAAGTTCAAGTACTGAAGGGCCATGTTTTGATTAAAGAAATGAAACCCCATGTAGCCTATTCATGCTTAAAAAGACGGAAAATAGATTGAACTCAGGGGGCATGCGCTGTAATTATACAAATACTTGATTTTGTTCAAAAGTGCTTATTGAAATAAAGTTTTTAAAAAAGTGTGAAGTTTATTGTACATTATTGAAGGTTTGTAATTGTGTAGAACAATGAAAAAAGGCATGTATAGTTTAATGATAAATTGTGATAACCTCAATTGCCTATTTATACTACTGTGAATGCCACTGTTCAGCAAAAAGAGAAATCTATGTTGGCAGAATGAGGAATTGAAAATTGACTTAATTAAGAATTCTTAATAAAGATAACAGTGTTATCATAGTTTGGATTATCATGGGCACATCGTTGGCAAAACATAAAATTCTTAATGCAGACAGTTGCCTTGAAATTTCAAGTATGGAGCACTTGCATGTGACGTCACAGCCGATCCAGATTGTGACAGACACCATCTTGTCGGTCAAACGCCATATTCCGCCTTCTACTTCTACTTCTGGTTCTACTTCTGCTTTTACTTCTACCTTTTCTTCTGGAAAACCCTACTATATACAATTCTACTACAATGGCTGCGGCTACAAGCTCTCCCTATCTGTGCACGTTTTTTATGTTTTTTGTGTGTATTTTTGCGTGCTGTTCGTCTGTACCGGACTTCAATATCCACTACAACCGTATGGACTTACTGGACATCGGTTTCCAGCAGAAAATGACGGTTTGTAGCGATTTCCATCGCATGCACAACATTCCGGACGAGAAAAAAAAAAACATTCCGGACGAGATAGCGAGACCAGTGGGGTCTCCGTGGATTGTTATCGGAAGCAAAGCGAAGGAGGCAGCGCCGGCCTGTTGACTAAGCTCAAAAAACAGCTACTCAAATCTCCACTGCCAAGCCTCTACCTCTCCAACGCCAGATCCATGTAAACAACACGGACGAGCTGGAATTACCTTATTCTATTCTATAATCGGCTGGTCAGTGCTATACTCAATACTTAAGTGACTTACCCGTCCAATGAGGATTCTTGTTTACAAGATGCCACATCTGAGTCGCTGACAAATCCTAAATTTCTGTAAAGATAACTGTCCAGAGATTTATAAGCACGCAGTGCTTCACCACTGAACAGCGAGGGAAAGTTAATGAGGTAATTATACACGTCCGGGTATTCTGCTGGCAGTTCAAAATCCGGTCGTGAAAACTCCGTCCGGTAAGCCATAAGGGTCACAAATCTGTAGATCGTTTATTTTAGACATGTATCTAGTTATCTGTTCATTAGAAAAATGAGCCGTGTAGTCCGTCGGTTGAAATTTATCCATTCTGTACACGAGTGCAGCAGTATTCAGCGGTGTTTTTGACCGACAAGATGGCGGTTGTGTACTTTCCGGTCACGTGACTGCAAGATCTCAATTCTCAACTATTCTTTTTTTACAGTGTACTTCGGCATTAACGCTTCAACATTTTACACATGATCAGGTTTTAATAAACGGATCTGAGCATTATTAATCAATCAATCAATCAATCAATCAATCAATCAATCAATCAATCAATCAATCAATCAATCAATCAGTCACCTAGCTTTTTTCATGGACTTTCCATAACATGGCGTGTAACCATAAATGCATAAACACTACCACACATTCTCCTTTAATCAATGAATAATTGTAATCACCATGTGATTAAAGCAATAATAAACAACAGGGTGTGCTGCTTTTGGAAAATAATACATTTTTCAATATTTTCCCCCTTAATTTATGTTCAGTGTCAGAAGTAGGACACGCCCATTTCCTGGGTCAGAAAAAAAGGGCCAGAATTTGATTTAATTTAAATGTAGAATGTTTCATTAATTATTGCTTTTATGTCTGTTTTAATTTTCCCCCTTTAACCCGAACACTGACCTACTGACGACTTCAGAGAAGAGCTCTGACACTGATGTGTGTGTGTGTGTGTGTGTGTGTGTGTGTGTGTGTATGTTCATTTAGTGTTTATATCAGTGCATTATTTAGAAAAATGAGAGAGAGAGAGAGAGAGAGAGAGAGAAAGAGAGAATAATAGAGAGAAAGAAAAAGAGAGACATGGAGTCAGAATAAAAGAGAATAATCGAGAGAGAGACAGACAGACTAAGAAAGAGACAGAGAGAGAGACATGGAGACAGAATAAGACAGACAGAGACAGCGAAAGAAAAAGAAAGAAACAGACAGACAGAATGAGAGAGAGAGAATAATAAAGAGAGAGGCAGACAGAATAACAGAGAGACAGACACAGACTAAGAAAGAGACACAGTGAGAGAAAGAAAAAGAGACAGACAGACAGAGATAGAGAAACAGAGAGAGAGAATAATGGACAGAGAGAGACAGACAGAGAGGAATACAGAGATAAACAGAGACAGAGAGGGATAAAGAGATAGAGAGAGAGACAGAGAGAAGAGAGTGACTGAAGCATCCCCACACATGAACCTTCTCTGTCTTGTTGCCATGGTTCCCGCAGCAGGTTGCCGAGTGAGGACGGTTCTGCGGTCAGCGTGGAATCTGCGAGGCCCGTTTCAGTCCGAGGCTCAACGGTGAAAAAAATCACGACACAGCAAAATCTCACAAAGGACGAAAATAAGATAAAGACTGGTGAGAGACAGAAAGAGCAAAACACACACACACACACACACACACACACACACTTCAGCCTGCTGCGTTTCCAACCACTTCTGCTTCGTGTCTTTTAATTTTCAAATGGTTTCTTTTAATAGTTCGACTCTGTCAGGTCCATAAAGGCCAAACCCACAGAGAAAATAAAAACATTATATAACACATTTCAGTGCTTCACCCTGATACAGCGCGTGAGTCATTTCTGTCAAACCCGAGTTTTAACTCCAAAGTGTAAAACTCCTTATCCTGCACATCAGCACTCAGTATCCTATCAGTACACCGCTGCATTAAATATATATTTTACTTCTCCTTAATAAATTACAGTAAGAGCTGCTGGTTGAAGGGCATCATGCTGGAGAGCCTTCATTCATTGTGATCGGATTATAGGAATTAAATACACTGTATTTCCAGCACAGATACTACTTTCTGTCTTTCTAACTTTACAAATGTAGATAGCTGCGGAACCTGGAAATCCACAATCGACCTCAAAAGTAGGTCTGAGGATAAAGATATGATTATGAAGCTAAAACAGAAATCCAAAGATGTAAACAAACAAAAAAAGCTTCTCATGAAGATGACGGGAAACTGAAATGTTGGTTAAACTGGAAGTGTAAATAAATGTTCTGTGGGATGCATGCATTTTTTTCCATTTATAAAAAAAAGGTGATTAATAAATAATAATAATAATAATAATAATAATAAATAGTGATTAATGATATTTGGTGTGTAATGACAACACTGACATTGTATAAATCATCCGCAAAGTTGTGTTGAAAGAAATGCGACATGACTTAAGACTTCACGTAGTAATAATAATAATGATAATAATAATAATAATAACAGTAAATCGGATTATGATCCACCCCTTAGCTCCACCCCTCCACACCTTAATTTCTGACAAAATGAGAGAAATTTGGCTTATTTCATCCAACCAAACGCTAACTAGGATGAAAACAGGGCCCTATATATGAGATCTGAATAATAAGTGCGCACACACACACACACACACACACACACACACACACACACACACACACACACACACACACACACACCTTCTCAGAGAAAACCTGAAGCTTCCCTCACACATAATTATGTCATGTAGAGTTCTCCCTCACGCTGTGTTAGTTGTACAGGGAGTGTGTACAGCACGTCGTCACAGCCATATGCTGCCTCATCTTCCTTTCCCGACTCAGACTGTGTTTGACCTTACAGGTACAAAGAAAGATTTAGTTTTAAATCTCAAAAGCAATAATGACAGTTTAATTATTTCTAAGAAAAAGATACAGGAAGTGATTGTTAAGAAAAAGTTATTGCTTCAGTATTAAATATTGGATGAGGGCAAGACAAGAAGCCTCACATTGGTAATAGTGCAGTACCAATCTTAGACATAGGGGGCAGTAATGAGCATGAAGCACAGAAAGTCTGTTTGGTGGGGGTGGGACCCAAGTTTTTATTTTATTTTATTTTTATTTTTTTTTTATTTTTATTTTACCAACTTTATTGGACTGTTACAAAATAAACATAAAAAAGAAATAAACATAAAAATAAACATAATAAAGTAAGTCAGCCCAAAGGGGAGAACGCGAACAGGCGACCCATGCAAGGCGTTTCCCTGAAGGTATAAAAGAGAAAAATCATACAATTAAAATTAGACTAAATTGATCTGTGGCAACCAACACAGACCAAGTACATGAAAAGTCCGTATTATAGGTGGAGGTCAGTAATTCAAAGTACAGCTCTAACAGGGATGATTTGAAAACAGGGAGGCTCCGGAATTTATCTGGGGAAAAATATTTACATACATAGTTCCATGGTTTAACAATCCTATTGAAGAATGAGGCCTGATAAGTTGAAGTTCTGCAGTGTGCAGGTTTTAAAATTAATTTCGGATTTTGGGCCCTAGACCGGTCATGAGTTACAAAAGACACGTAGAGGTTTATGTTCAAATCTGTTTGGCCATTAATGCATTTATATACAAAGACTAAGTCTCTAATCTCCCTATCATAAATCAGAGGAAGCAAGTGCAGGCTTCTGAGTCTGTCTGTGTAAGTAGCATCCCCAATATGCTGTTGTAGTATCCAGCGCGTTGCACGTCGTTGGACTCTCTAACAGGCTTCTAAGGTTGACACTAGCAGGGGACCATACTTCAGACGCGTAACAGAGCTGTGACTTGACGTGCGACAAATAAAAAGTCCTCCTCACTTGAATTTCCGTCAGCAAGGGACAGGATCTTTTTAGAAAGCCAAGCATCCGGTTAGCCTTGTTGACTGTTGAGCAGACGTGCAAATCCCATTTTAAATTGCTTGAAATAACCACGCCCAGGTCTTTTTCATCGTCAACTTGTTGAAGGCACATGCTGCCCAGGTGGTAGTCGTCCCTCGGCATTGCCTAGATCGTGCTGTAATTGCTCACTGTCTTCGGATGTCAGGATAGTGCGAAAAAGTTTTGTGTTATCTGCATATAGAGCGACTCCAGTTTCTTTATCCATGACCTGGGAAGATTGTTGATAAAAATAGTGAAAAGCACAGGACCGACCAGGCTGCCCTGAGGCACACCGGAGGTCACGGGCAGAGGCTTAGAGACCGCGCCGTCAATTACCACTCTTTGTGTTCTTCCCCCAAGATAATCTCGAAACCACTCTAGCAGACACCCATCGATACCGTACCATTTCAGCTTTTTGACCAGGATAGTATGGTCCAACACAGTCAAAAGCTTTTGTGAAGTCCAGATATACCGTAAAATGTCCGATTGTTTGTTTTTGTCTAGAGCTTATGGCAAGGGTGCCAATACTTTTCACACAATGAAATGCATCCAGATAGCTTGTTCTTTAATGCAACAATGTTCACGCACATCTACAGAATCATCCTGATTACGTCTCTGGCTTGAACAGCTCTGTTCCTTTTTTCTCGCCTCCTTTTTCTTTCCTATTTAAGAAATCACAGCATTATCAACAGTTTAATGTTTCTGATTCATTTCTACTAATTTAGCCATTGTAAAGTTTTCCTGTTGCTTGATTTTTTTATTAATTAGAGACCTAAATCAATTCCTTTCTTCTTTTGTAGTGTTCGGGTCATTGTGTGCCCTACTGAGTGCCCTACCTAGTGCCCTACACGAACAATAAAACACCATGTCAGATTCAGCCACAAAAAAAGCCTGAATTGTTATATGGATTTTAAGCGCAATATCTATTAAACAACATAACATCTGAAAATAGAGTATAAAAGTCAGTATGAGGAGCTCATTACCGGCAGAACGTACAACCCCGATTCCAAAAAAGTTGGGACAAAGTACAAATTGTAAATAAAAATGGAATGCAATGATGTGGAAGTTTCAAAATTCCATATTTTATTCAAAATAGAACATAGATGACATATCAAATGTTTAAACTGAGAAAATGTATCATTTAAAGAGAAAAATTAGGTGATTTTAAATTTCATGACAACAACACATCTCAAAAAAGTTGGGACAAGGCCATGTTTCCCACTGTGAGACATCCCCTTTTCTCTTTACAACAGTCTGTAAACGTCTGGGGACTGAGGAGACAAGTTGCTCAAGTTTAGGGAGAGGAATGTTAACCCGTTCTTGTCTAATGTAGGATTCTAGTTGCTCAACTGTCTTAGATCTTTTTTGTCGTATCTTCCGTTTTATGATGCACCAAATGTTTTCTGTGGGTGAAAGATCTGGACTGCAGGCTGGCCAGTTCAGTACCCGGACCCTTCTTCTACGCAGCCATGATGCTGTAATTGATGCAGTATGTGGTTTGGCATTGTCATGTTGGAAAATGCAAGGTCTTCCCTGAAAGAGACGTCGTCTGGATGGGAGCATTTGTTGCTCTAGAACCTGGATATACCTTTCAGCATTGATGGTGTCTTTCCAGATGTGTAAGCTGCCCATGCCACACGCACTAATGCAACCCCATACCATCAGAGATGCAGGCTTCTGAACTGAGCGCTGATAACAACTCGGGTCGTCCTTCTCCTCTTTAGTCCGAATGACACGGCGTCCCTGATTTCCATAAAGAACTTCAAATTTTGATTCGTCTGACCACAGAACAGTTTTCCACTTTGCCACAGTCCATTTTAAATGAGCCTTGGCCCAGAGAAGACGTCTGCGCTTCTGGATCATGTTTAGATACGGCCTCTTCTTTGAACGGTAGAGTTTTAGCTGGCAACGGCGGATGGCACGGTGAATTGTGTTCACAGATAATGTTCTCTGGAAATATTCCGGAGCCCATTTTGTGATTTCCAATACAGAAGCATGCCTGTATGTGATGCAGTGCCGTCTAAGGGCCCGAAGATCACGGGCACCCAGTATGGTTTTCCGGCCTTGACCCTTACGCACAGAGATTCTTCCAGATTCTCTGAATCTTTTGATGATATTATGCACTGTAGATGATGATATGTTCAAACTCTTTGCAATTTTACACTGTCGAACTCCTTTCTGATATTGCTCCACTATTTGTCGGCGCAGAATTAGGGGGATTGGTGATCCTCTTCCCATCTTTACTTCTGAGAGCCGCTGCCACTCCAAGATGCTCTTTTTATACCCAGTCATGTTAATGACCTATTGCCAATTGACCTAATGAGTTGCAATTTGGTCCTCCAGCTGTTCCTTTTTTGTACCTTTAACTTTTCCAGCCTCTTATTGCTCCTGTCCCAACTTTTTTGAGATGTGTTGCTGTCATGAAATTTCAAATGAGCCAATATTTGGCATGAAATTTCAAAATGTCTCACTTTCGACATTTGATATGTTGTCTATGTTCTATTGTGAATACAATATCAGTTTTTGAGATTTGTAAATTATTGCATTCCGTTTTTATTTACAATTTGTACTTCGTCCCAACTTTTTTGGAATCGGGGTTGTAAAAACAACCAGCATAAACACAGCTAAATAAAATGTTCGATGGTGTCCTGAATTGATTAATACTAAATAGGTTACTTGTTTTCATATCGGTATCAATGAGTACCATATACAGAGGATATTACACTGTCACGCAAAGATATGAAGTTTATCTTCAAGTGCTGAACGTATAGATCACGAGTGAGTGAGGCAAATGAGTGAAAATATTTTTCAACACAAGAAGATAAACTTCATATCTTTGTATACACGGTGGTGTAGTGTTCTTTATATTATATGGACACAGCCACAAAAAAATACGCAAGTTAATTTTGAACCGGTTCGCCATTTTGACAAAGCGCATCCAGTCAGCAGGAAAACACTGGGAGTGACATCATCGGAGTGAAATATCAGTGATTATTATACATCCAGGACACTTTTTCGATGGAATAAAAACATGTGTTCTATTCCCTTCTAGTGGGTTTCACTTATTTGGTTTGGTAGCATGCGATATTGTTAGCGTATCACTCATCCTACCGTACGTGTATGACATCACTCTAGCCAATGGAGAATGAGCGTTGAATATGGTTTATGATATTACATGGTTGTCAAGACAACATGATGTCACACGTCGGAGACGTAAAACTTCATTGCTAGCGAGCGACTGTGACAATTTGACTGTTTGCGTCATTAAATACGGAAGATTTTGAGAGAATTTTGAAAGAGAAAGACGCGTTGAACACCCAAAATGAATGTGTATGGATAATAATAATAATATAATAATATTGGCTGGCTTTTTTCATGGTCTATCAGATATATTCCATTCAGCTACTCATCTTCGACTTGTTCAGTATCATGCTCGCTGAATGGAATATATCTGATAGACCACGAAAAAAATCCAGCAGATATTATTTAATTGTCACTCAGATCTGTGATATATTTCACGAGAAGATAAACTTCATATCTTCAATCCAACATGTGATTTTGTTATATCGACACATCCACAAACAAAAAGTCGCCAAATTTATCAAAGCAATTCATTGATTTCCTCATGAATATAACAGATAGAGATTTATGTCCTGGTTTTGGTTCTCCATGTCCTGGATGGAGCTCGGACGAAAAATACGAGTGGCGTATTTCCCAGCAAAACACTCGTTTCTATATAATATAGAATGGTAAAATGGTACTGATACAGTACTCTACTGACGTAGCCACTGAAATGAAGGTGCGAGTTCGTTCATGCTGTGTGTGTTTGGCAGATCCGTACGACACCTCGTCAGGATCTCTGCAGCTCATCTCTGTTAAACCGATAGCAGCACCGCCGACGTACTCGCAACCAGCGTCTTCAGACCGCAGTCAAGATTCAGCCATCCTGAACGGCGAGGTATGCTGCAAAACGCTGTTTTCAAAATTATTGGTGCCCCTGCAATTCATTTTTGGTGCCGCTGTCCGTCCTCTGGAGAGAAGAACGGCACAGATTCACTTCCTGTAAAATCTAACAAGATCTTAGTCCTTCCTCCATTTTAAGCTCCTGTAGGATCACAGGGTTGACCATTGGTTTAAATCGCAAAAAGTGTCCACCCTTCAGCCATTTCTGTTTATTTGGATCATTATCTTCTTGAAAGATCCATCTATAGCAGATGCAACTGTTTTTTTTTTTAAGCTAAAACCTCCTGGTCCTCAGCAGAAGTCATGATGCTATTGATCTTCACCAGCGACAACATATCACCAAAACATTTATCAGTCACCTGTGTCATGTTCTTAATTAGTAACACTACGTACATCCTGTATCTCTGATTTGTGTTCAGAATCACTTCATGCTCATGTTTCTTGTTTCTCAGCATCAAAGTTAATTTTCCAATATAATTTTCATGCAGTGTCACTAATCCACGTTATTTTTATGTTCTTTCATTACATCATTTTGATTACTACGGTGTTCAGAGTCCAGACAATTCTTAAGTGATTTTCAAAGCTCAAGCATCCTTAGCATTTTAGCTCTAATGAAAATCCAGCAGGACCAGAATGAAACCAGGTCAGGTTTACCTGCAGGGCTTTCCAGACCAAACTGAACTCGTACTAACCATCACAAACCTTCTTGGACAAGTATCAGTTTCCTGATTTGAATGCATTATCACCAAGGAAGTGAGATGAACTACCTGCTTTGCTCCCTGTCTTTTAAACCAAACTCCACCACAGTGATTAATTTAATTCTCGATTCTGATTGGTCATAATGTGTAAATTCATGTTTTTAAATCAATCATACATGTAATGATGGTTTTATGCACCAGATCCCATGCAGTGAAATGAAACAACACACCAAATGCATGCTATTCTGGCCTCGTTCACTTAAATTAGCATAAAAAAAAAAGTCCATGAAACATTTCCCTCGAGTGTACTGTATATAATTAGTTGACCGATGGGAAATCAAGGCTTGAGTGCTCCTCTTTCTTATTTCTTTTATTTTGTGCTTTCAGATAAACCACTTCCTTCTGTCTCTCCTCAGGTGAATTTGGCTCTGAAGCAGAAGTCAGACATCGAGCACTACAGGAACAAGCTGAGGCTGAAAGCCAAGAGGAAAGGTTACTACGACTTCCCGTCAGCCGAGGGCAACTCTAGCTCCAAGACGCCGAGACGTGGAAGCGACAAAGCCGAACACATCCCAGCTACCCGACCGTCCAGCAGAACGCCAGAGTATGACGATGACCGGAGCTCCACGTACATCAAATCTCGCAGGAGGTTAGTGTCTGATCATGGCGTCATTCTGTTATGTATTTTAGGATTTAATGGTACTGGGATTATCGAAGCATGTTATCTTATTGGTGTGTATATACATTTTAAATGTATGCCCATGTTTCAACACTGCTTCAGAAGCTGTACCTGGATACTGTAAATTTGTACCTTCTGCTGTAATCATAACCATGGTCCTGTGCTCATCTCAGGACTCGTATTCACAATCTGCTCATCATGAACATCCTGTAAACACACTTGATTCTGTTTTTCTTTACTCTTCCACATCTGTATAATATACAGTGGCATTCAAAAGTTTGGGCACCCTTACTGAAAATGTCTGTTACTGTGAATAGTTAAGTGAGCAGAAGATGAACTGATCACCAAAAGGCATGAAGGTAAAGACGAGACATTTCTTTTCAGCGTTTTATGCAGGATTTGCGTATTATTTTTGTTTTGTACAATTGGAGAGTGAAAAAAGAAAAGGAACACCATGCGCAAGTTTGGGCACCCCAATACATTTGAGTTCTCAGGTAACTTTTACCAAGGTTCCAGACCTTAATTAGCTTATTGGGCTGCGGCTTGTTCAAATTCTTCATTAGGAAAGGTCAGATGATGCAGATTTCAAAGCTGTATAAATTCTCTGGCTCCTCTAAGCAACTCCCTCGCATTCTGAATAATAAAATAATTGATGCTCACAAAGCAGGAGAAGGCTACAAGAACGTAGCAAAGTGTTTTCAGGTAGCTGTTTCCTCAGATCGTAATGTTATTAAGAAATGGCAGTTAACAGAAACAGTGGAGATCAAGGTGAGGTCTGGAAGATGAAGAAAACTTTCTGAAAGAACTGCTCGTTGGATTGATAGAAAGGCAAATAAAAACCCCTGTTTGACTGCAAAAGACCTTCAGAAAGATTTAGCAGACCCTGGAGTGGTGGTGCGCTGTTCTACTATGCAGCAACACCTGAACAAATATGACCTTCATGAGAGAGTCGTCAGAAGAAATCCTTTCCTGTGTCCTAGCCACAAAATTCAGCGTCTGAAGTTTGCAAATGAACATCTAAGCAAGCCTGATGCATTCTGGAAACAAGTCCTGTGGACTGATGAAATCAAACTAGAACTTTTTGGCCACAATGTGCAAAGGTATGTTTGGAGAAAAAAGGGGGCCAAATTCCAGGAAAAGAACACCTCTCCGACTCTGAAGCATGGGTGTGGATGGATCATGCTTTGGGGTTGTGTTGTGTTGCAGCCAGTGGCACAGGGCACATTTCATTGGTCGAGGGAAGCATGGATTTGAATAAATACCAGCAAATTCTGGAAGCAAACATCACACCATCTGTAAAAAAAAAGCTGAAGTTAAAAAGAGGACGGGTCCTACAATAAGACGATGATCCAAAACACACCTCAAAATCTACAATGGAATACCTCAAGAGGCCCAAGCTGAAGGTTTTGCCCTGGCCCTCACAGTCCCCTGACCTAAACATCATTGAAAATCTGTGGATAGATCTCAAAAGAGCAGTGCATGCAAGACAGCCCAAGAAACTTGTAGAACTGGAAGCCTTTTGCAAGGACGAATGCGGGAAAATCCCTCAGGTAAGAACTGAAAGATTATTAACTGGCTACAAAAAGTGTTTATATGCTGTGATACTTGCCAAAGGGGGGGTTACTAAGTACTGACCATGTCAGGTGCCCAAACTTTTGCTTCAGGTCCTTTTCATTTTTTGGTATTTTACACCTGTAAATGATGGAAATAAAAATGTAATCTTGAGGAAAATATTAAAGAAATGTGTCATCTTTACCCTTATGCCTTTTGGTGATCAGTTCATCTTCTGCTCACTTAACTATTCACAGTAACAGACATTTTCAGCAAGGGTGCCCAAACTTTTGCATGCCACTGTAATGTTTTATAATCCCACTATTTGGTGACACCCAGAAGAGGTTGGGTTCCATTTTGAGTCAGATTCTTCTCTTCCTCATGTCATCTCATCACTGTCGCTTCTTGTTTGGTCATTCGGGATCTAAGGTGGTTTTTAGACTTGCATTTTTTAAAAATTATCCGGTACATTACATTACATGGCATTTAGCACGTGCTCTTATCCAGAGCGACATACGTGTACAAGTGCACAAGTCAGGTATATGAACCGCTGAACTTCTAGACAAGAAAGTTCTCATGCCAACTGAACAAGTGACAGAATAAAACTTAGTGTAATATGCTGTTGAAGTACCAATACTCAAACAACCAATGAAACAAACCAACTATATAAAGTACAACTAAATGGAGAACTCAAACGGCTAACCCCAGGTGAGACTGTACACAGTCTGGGTTGGTCAGTATCGAAATGCAGTTACACAGTGGGCAGGGAAGAAAGGGAAAGGTGCAGCCTGAAGAGATGGGGCTTCAGTCTGCGCTTGAAGGTGGTCAGGGAGTCGGCAGTTCTGACCTCAATGGGAAGGTCATTCCACCAACGGGGAACCAGGACAGACAGCAGTGTTGAGTGGGCTGGGCAGGAGCAGAGAGGAGGAGGGGCCAAGCGACCAGCAGTAGCGGAGCATAGGGATCTGGCTGGCATGTCGGGGCGGATCAGACTCTGGAGGTATACTGGCTCTAACCCCTTAAGAGCCTGGTAAGTATGATTAGAGAGGTGTGAATGTTGTT